>NC_082640.1:92606294-92706294 GCF_028023285.1 Balaenoptera ricei
AAATTACTTATTAAAGAACCACTATGTCCATCAACATCATCAATTTATATATTATTGTCCCAGTGCTAGACTTAACCCTGGCTCTCACAACATGAATTCCTCTTTCCATATCTTATCCACTAATTAATATAAATGTAGGCATATTATTTATATTAGCCATATCACACCTAGCCATTTATTCCATCCTCAGATCTGGATGAGCTTCACATTCAAAATACTCACTCAGTGGAGCTCTAGGGACAGTAGCACACACAATCTCATATGAAGTAATTTAGCAGTTATTCTATTCTCAGTCTTACTGATAAATGGATCATTTACACTTTCAACAGTATTTATTACACAAGAACACCTATGACTAATTTTCTCCTGACCCCTACCCAGAATGTTTCTGCGCAGTAGCAGAAATCCAATGAAGCCCCACTTGATTTAACAGAAGTAGAATCAAAACCAGTATATGTCTTCAATGTAGAAAATGTAGCAGGCCCATTCACCCCGTCCTTCCTAGAGAATATGTCAATTTCCTTATAATAAACATTTCCACAACAATCTATTTTTAGGAGCATTCGACAATCCCTAGGTTCCAGAATTATATACAGACCAAGTCATCATTAAAACACATCTAACAATCTCCTTTCTATGAATTTGAGCATCTTACCCACAATTTTGATATGATCAAAGTATACATCTCGTATAAAAAGTTTTTTTAATACTACCATTAGCCCTATGTATATGAGAGTTTTTACTACCTGTCATCATACCAGGCAACCCAGCACAAACTTAAGAAATATGTCTGACAAAAGAGTTACTTTGATAGAGTACATGATAGAAGTTTCAATGCTCTTATTCCTGGAATTGAACTCTTCCTAAGAATTTTACATTCTCCATGCTACCACATTACACCACATACTATAGAGTAAGGTTCTCTAAGTAAGGTTCAGGCCCATACCCCCAAAATGTTTTTGTATATCCTTCCTGTACTAATAAACTCTCATTGTTTTTACTAACATTCTACTGACCATTGTCTCAGAAAATATAATTGTATAACAAGTTCACACAGGTTAATGGTATCCCCATTCTAATAAAAAACATGAACCCATAAGCTACAGAAGCATCCAACAAATATTTCCGAAAACAATCCACCACATCAATACTACTTATAATGTCTATTATCATTAATCTAATATACTCTGTTCAAAGTACACAATGAATAACAAAAATCTTTAATCCAGTAGCATCCACCCTCATGACAATCGCCCTTAATAGTCACAAAAGTAGGACTTTCCCCATTTCACTTCTGAGTGCCTGAAGTCACACAAGGCATCCCATGAACAGCAGGTCTGATGCTATCAACATGACAAAATTGCACCCCTATCAGTTTTATACCACATGTCACCATCCATCAACCTAAATATACTATTAATCATAGTGATATTATAAATCATAGCTGGAGGCTGAGGCAGACTTAGTCATAGTCACCTGGAAAAAATTACAGCCTCCTCATCAATTGCCCATATAGTATGAATAACAGCTATTATAATGTATATTCAGATTATAACAATCCTAAACATACTAATTTATATCATAACAACACTATCTTCTTCTTATTTATGCCCAGATCATGTACTACAAGAGTATCATTATCACACACATGAGATAAAACACCTCCCATCACAATCCTTTTCCTCAACATTATAGTATCATTAGGACATCACCCATCACTATCAGGGCTTTTACCCAAATGAATAATTATCCAAGAGATAACAAAAATGACAACATCATTCTACCAACACTAATAGCCATCATAGCAGTCCTCAGCATATATTTCTACTTGCAGCTAATATACTCCACATCACTAACTGTATTCCCTTCATTAAACAACACAAAAACAAAACAATTTGAACATACAAAGAAATAACCTTCCTATCATTACTAATCGTAATACCCACACGATTCCTACACATAACACCCATTCTATCGATGCTGGACTAGGAATTTAGGTTAGTTCAGACCAAGAGCTTTCAAAGCCCTAAACAAGTAAAACTTACTTAATTCCTAAAAATAAGGATTGCAAGACTTGATCCTACATCAATTGAATGCAAAGCAAACATTGTAATTAAGCCAAAACTTTACGAGATTGATGAGATTTAACCCCAGGAAACTTTAGTTAACAGGCAAATCCTCTAGTCAACTGGCTTCAGTCTACTTCTTCATTTGAGAAAGAAAAAAAGAAAAAAAAGGCAGGAAAATCACCGACAGAAATGAAGCTGCTTCTCTGAAGTTACAATTCAATTTGTTAATTCACCACAGGGTTTGCCAGAAAGAGGGCTCAATCTCTGTCTTTAGATTTACAGTCTAATGCTAACTCAGTCATTTTACCTCTGTTCATACACTGCTGATTATTTTCAACAAATCACAAAGATATCGGCATTTTATCTTTACTATTTGGTGCTTGAGCTGGAGTAGCAGGCAGCACCTTAAGTATATTAATCCAGGCTGAGCTATGCTGACCTGGAGTGCTACTTGGAGATGCCCAAATCTGTAAGGTAGTCATAACAGTCCCTGCACTTGTAATAATTTTCTTTATAGTTGTACCCATTATGATTGCAAGGTTTGAAAACTGACTTGGGCCACTAATAACTCAGAGGTAGCAGAGTTGGGCCACTGACACCTGAGGTAGCCTTTCCCCAAATAAATCATATAAACTTGTGACTACTTCCCCCAACATTCTTACTCCTACTCATATCACCAATAGTAGAATCTGGTTCTGGTACCAGTGGAACCATATATTCAGCTCTAGCCTGCAATCTGGCCCACGCAGGAGCCTCTGTCGACCTAACAGTTTTCTCCTTACATTTAGCAGGTGTCTCTTCAAATCTTGGTGCTATTACTTTTATTAAAATAGTCTTTTATACAAAACCAGCAGTCATATTCCAATACCAAACACCAGTATTTGGTTAATCTTCCCCAACTATAGCCATATTATTAAAATTATCACTCTCAGTCCGAGCAGCCAGAATTGCCATACTGTTAAGAGATAGAAATCTAAACACTACTTTCTTTGACCCTGCAGGAGGAGACCAAATCCTATACCAACACCGATTTTGATTCTTTTGTGACCCTGAAGTCTGTATTCATGGCCTCCCAGGGTTTGTTATAAACTCACATATCATTACATACTATTTAGGACAAAAATTGCCTTTCAGCTCTTTGGGAATAGTATGAGTCATGTCCACTGGCTTTTTAGGATTTCTCTTGTGGGCCCATCATATGTTTACCATAGGGATAGCTGTGGACTCAGGAGCATACTTTGCATCCGCTACCGTAATTACTTCTATCCCTACAGGAGTAAAAGTATCTAGCTGATTAGCAACTCTTTCTTTAATTTTTCCTTCTTTTTTTTTGGCTGCGTTGGGTCTTGGTTGCTGCACGTGGGGTTTCCCTGGTTGCGGTGAGCGGCAGCTACACTTTGTTGCGGTGCACGGACTTTTCATTTCAGTGGCTTCTCTTGTTGCAGAGCACAGCCTCTAGGCGCGTGGGCTTCAGTAGTTGTGGCTCGCGGGCTCTAGGGGGCAGGCTCAGTAGTTGTGCTGCACGGGCTTTTTGCTCCGCGGCAGGTGGAATATTCCCAGACGAGGGCTCGAACCCGTGTCCCCTGCATTGGCAGGCGAATTCTTAACCACTGCGTCACCAGGGAAGTCCCTGATTAGCAACTCTTCACAGAGGTAATACTATATGACCTCCCACTATATTATGAGTTTTAGGCTTTAGTTTTTCTTTTTACAGTAGGTGGTTTGACAAGAATCATCTTAGCCAACTCATCCCCGGACATTCTCCTCCAGGATACATACTATGTAGTAGCAAACTTCCATGATGTAATGTCCATTTGAGCAGTCTTCACTATTATAGGAGGCTTCCTACACTGATTCCCACTATTCTCAGGTTATACAGTTAACTCAGCATGAGCAAAAATTCACTTCACAAGTATATTTGTAGTAGTAAATATGACTTCCTGCAGCACTTTCGTGGCCTCTCAGGGATGTCACTACGTTAGTCTGAGTACCCTGAGGCACACACAACATGAAATATTTTGTCTTTAGGCTCATTCATCTCAGTAGCAGCCGTAATACTAATAATCTTCATACTTTGAAAAGCATTTGCATCTAAACAAGAAGTCTTAGCAGTGGAAACTGCTACTCCTAACCTAGAATGGTTACACGAATGCCCTCCACCATATCCTATGTTTCAAGATCCTACCTATGTAAATGTAAAATAAGGAAGGCCTCAAGTCCTTCTCAACCAGTTTCAAGCCAACACCATAACAATTATGTCTTTCTCAATAAATGAGATAAAAGTAAAAAGTGATGTAGCTTTGTCAAAGTTAAATCATAGGCTAAAATCCTGTATATCACTAAGGCATATCAATTTCATCTAGGCTCTCAAGATACAACATCACCGATTATGGAAGAACTTTTCAATTTTCATCATCACACATTAATAGTGATTTTTAAAATAAGTTCTCTAGTCCCCTATATTATTTCACTAATATTGACATCTAAACTAACTCATATACATACAATAGATGCACAGGTAGAGAAAATGTGAACAATTTTCTAGCCATTATTGTAATCTTAATTGCCCTATCATCATTGTGAATCCTTTACATGATACATGAAATCAATAACTCTTCCCAAACCATTAAAAACTATGGGTCAGTAATGATACTGAAGCTACAAATACACAGATTATGAAGATTTAAATGTTGACTCCTCTGTAATCCCCACATCAGAGCTAAAACCAGGAGAATAATGACTAATAGAAATCAACAACCGAGTAGTTAGAGATAGTCATTGAATATTAGTTTCATCTGAAATTGTTGTACACTCCTGAGCTGTTCCTTCTCAGGCCTAAAAAGAGCTGCTATCCCAGGACGCCTAACTTAAAGAACCCTAATACCAACAGGACCAGGCCTATGTTGTGGACAATGATCAGTAGAGGTCGTTTTCCTGAGTTCAAAGACAGGACAGAAGGATATGGCTGAGATATGGGGTGAATCTGGAGCCCATGGGGGATGAACTCTCCAAGCTCCAGGATAGGAATGGGGCCTCTGGGGTCCCAGGCCACCCACCACGCCTTCCCGAGCAGGATCTGGGCAACATTCCCTGTCAGTGATGAGGCAGCCCTAGCACTTGTCATGTCCCAATGTTGTGTCCTATGTGGGCCCCATGCTCTTGGGACCACACCCCACACTCTGCAGGTCCATGCTACAGGGTCCTTCGTGCCTCAGGAGACCACACAGCAAGCAGTTCCCTCCCCAACCAGCAGGAGGAGGGGAGGAGAGCAGGGGCACCAGGGGAGTCTCACTCAGACAACAACACCCCAGGGGTGCCAGCGGGGACAGTGATGATGCAGATGAGGCACAGACCAAGAGATGGGACCAGAGGACCCAAAAGGCAGCTGGTCAGGTCCTGGCTCACCTGCACCCCGGACACCTTTGACCCTCATACACCCCCTTCCTCATACACCCTCTCCTTAAATGCAGATTCTTCAGCTGCAAACAGGCAGAGCTTCAGACTGAAAATCAGCTCTTCCAAAATGACCCGTCAGCAAACACTGCAGGATTTCACTCCAATGGGGGCCCTGGAGTTGACAACTCAGGGGCTGAAGTGGATATCGGTGCCAGGGGCAGTAGGAGGGAATGGGGAGTGAGACTTTCATGGTTGTGGAATTTTGGTTTTGCAAGATGAAAAGCTCTAGGGATGGTGGTGATGGCTCCACGAGAAAGTGAACATATGTGATGCCTCAGAAATGTGCACTTAAAATGGTGATGATGGTAAAGGGTATGTGACGTGTGTTTTATTTCGCTTAAAATAAATTCTTAAAATAATGTCTTGTTAATTGAGATTCCATTTCGACTCCCCTTCATCACAAATGTCAGAGCCCCAGACACAGTCCCCTACCTTAGGGGCCATCACGGTACCCTCACAGAGCACGTGGGAGACCATTCTTAGGGGGGGCTAGTCTGTGCTCACCTGACCTCTGTCCAGGGGGACCCAGGCAGTGGTGACCCCCATAGATTAGACATATGATATTCTATAGTATTAATATGATACCACCAAGTGTTGTCACTCACCAGAACACAGAGCAGCAACCCAAACATGCCTGACCTCATATGACTATGACAAGATTAAGAGAAGAAAAGGAGCCACCGGTTAATAAGTGCAACACCCTTAATGCAGAGGTTGGAAATCTCAAAGGGGACAGGACACACTGCAGGCAAAGAGTGCATATGCGCTCTCCCTGTACATGTGATCCTGACCCATGCAGGTGTGGTGAGACCCACACAGTCCCCGCACCCTATACCTGGGGTCACTCATCCACACTCACCAGGGTGACCCCACCTCCCAAGACCCTGCATCTAAAGTCACACATCCTCTCTCAACAGGTGACCCCTCCTACCCAGACACCTCCACCTGGGTCACATGTCCACAGTCCAAGGGTGACCTCACCTCCCCAGACCCTGCACCTGGGGTCACACCTCCCCTTGGTCAGGACACCATGGCTCTGCTGGTGGCTCCCCTAATGTGGAAACAAGCTGGGTCCCTGGGACCTCCTGGGATGGGAAAATGTGTAAGGTGGGTCTCCTCTCCCCACACTTGTCCCAGAGAAGTCCTCCTCTTCTCACTTTGGTTCTGTGTGATTTTAACTGTTTTTAAAGATTTCATGCTAGAGTTGAACACACTACCTTGGTTCTGGCAGGCTCAGTCCTTTCTCGTCTCACTTACATGTTGAGAAAACTCACAGGACAGCAGGGCTGAAAGCCGAGGGGCAGCTCTGGACTCTGCTGAGTAGGGACAGTAGACTGGAAGGAGAGCTCAGCAGCAGCCTCAGCTGTCACCCATCGGCCTTTTGCCCGATCTGCGTTCCCTGCAATCAATTCACCAGCTAAACCTGCCTCCCTATGCACCATGCGCATGCTGGTAAATTGGAATTATTGCCAGGTAGCTCTCCTGATGATTCTCCATGAGCCCCAGGGAAGGTGAACCTTGCAGGGATTAAGACTAAGACCCCGACCATAGCACTGACCCTTTGGAGGACCATGTATCCACACTCAGAAGAGAGGCTGTTACGTACACAAGCCCACCTCAGCTCCAGACCCCAGACATCTAAGCACTGACATTCAGATGCAGGAACAGAGCTTCCCAGTTCTGAGGCCAGGCCGGGTCTCTACCCAGGTCCCCATAGTCCTAGCGTACACACAACATGGTCAGGTCTAAATCTTCTTATTATAGACAACACATGGTCAGCTCTAAACATAATCAGTAGACAGGACATGCAGAGGTCTAGATCTACCGTGTAGACAGAACTTGATCATGTTTAAACTACCTTAGGGCTGATCTCATAGGAGGTAGAGATCACACACATGAGTCCCTCATCTTTGGACACCAACATCAGGAAACTGAACAATATCTTTATCATTAAACATTTCAACAGACAAAACAGAAATGTTACCAATTTCTCTGGCCACCTGATGGTCAGGATCCACGGGCGAGCCACGAACTTCTTAGAGTGCAGCCCAGTCTGCTGCCAGGACAGACAAGAAGTGGCCTGATTCCAGCCTCCCAGGCTTTCAGAAGGAGGCGACCACACTGGAAGCCCAGGCAGGAGAGTCCTGCATGGTCCAGGCTGGGAGATCTTGTCTGTCCATCAGGCTGGCTGATTCCGGGTGGGGCAGTCAGTGCCGCTGAGAGCCCAGCACTCAGGTCCTGCTACCCTGCAGTGTGTGCATGCGCTTGTGCGTGTACGTGTGTGTGTGTGTGTGTGTGTGTAGAGGGGGTGGTGGCTGACGGCTCCCATGGCTCCCGTCCCGGGCACCGCGCTGTCTTTGAGGGGAGGCACGGGGAGATGTAGGGGCGCAGAAGCCATTGGAGAAGAGAACCCACCGCGGAACTCCTTGCACACTGGCTCGCCCCACCCGGAGACCCGCCTGCCCACCGTGGGCCGCATGTCATCCCCCAGCCCCACACCCCCGAGGGCAGGGTGCCTGCTCTTTCAAAAGCACAGGGTCTCACATGAAGGAGGCCCAGTGGGGACTGTCACCTCCCCTCACTCCTGATGCTGAGTTTGGGGAGAATGAACCCCCTTGACTGGGCGATGGGACCCTGTGAGGAAAGAGGTGGCTGGCCTATCTAAATCGGGGCCTGGCTGAGAGATGGGAACACAGGAGCCACGTTCAGGGCCTGGAGGCCAGGCCAACAGGAGGGGCACGCCCAGCCTTGGCCGGGCTCTCCAACGGTGACATTGTAGCTTTAGGGGACCCAGGACTGGTGACTGAATGTAATGGGGGTCTAAACTGGAGCCTGAATGGGGCTTAAAGAAGGTGCGAAGAATGTTACTGAGACAGTGACAGTCATTGGAAGAGATACTCTTTGCCAGGACATCCTGCTCCATCCATTTAAATCCCTGAGATCTGTGACCTTTACGTGGCTATGCAGGATTGTTAGAGCAGGTGCTTGCGGACATATCTGGGGCACAATTCAGTCTGCAGCCAACTTGCAAGTGGTTCCAGCAAACACACAGTGTGCGCACAGGCAGGCACAGCACACACACAAACACATGCACGTGCACAGCACAAATATATTCACACACTAGCATATGAACACACATGCACGCATATGCCCATGCACACACTAACGTGTGCAAGTGCACATACCTATGCACATTCAAAGCATATGTATGCAAACAGGCACATGCCCAAGCATAGCACACACACAGGGAATAAAGTGAATCCGTAAAGTATTAATTCCTGAACACAAGTGAAGCTGACATGTATTTTTCCCTTTTCTTAGCTTTGATGTTTTTCACAATAAAAAGTTTAAGAAAAAAGTTAATGGTAGATGACTTTTGATTCATAGGACTTTCTGACGTTATTCCACAAATATTATGACATGAGAAGTGAATGTAGATATTACATGTGTCCACTAATGGATGAATGGAGAAGCAAAACATGGTCCATCAATAAAAGGGAATGTTATTCAGCCTGAATAAGCAATTCTGACACAGGCTGCAGCAGGGGTGCACCTTCAGGGCATTATGCTCAGTGATGTAAACTAGACACAAAAAAACAAACAGTGCTTGATCCACTCATACAAGGCCCCTAGAGCAGTCGGAAGCATAGAGACATAAAGTAGGATGTTGAGTGCCAGGGGCTGAGGGAGGGACAATGGGGAGTGAGTGTTTAATGGGGACTGTTTCAATTTTGCAAGATGAAAATGTTCTGGAGGACGATGGCGGTCAGTTTTGCACAACAGTGAGAATTACTTCTTGACCCTGAAATGTGCACATAAAAATGGTTAAGATAGTAAATTTTAAGTTATGTGTATTTGACCACAATTTTAAAAACTTTTTGAAAAACAACAGGGAAGAGTCCATGAATACCACAAGATGCACAACTTCACTAACAACCGAGGGATTAAAACCATAAGAAAAACCCTGTGCATACACCTACCAGAATGGCAGACATGAAAGATAGAATCAAATACCAGCAGGATGTGGAGCAATGGAAAGCCTGGTACGCAGTGGGGGGATGCAACCACTTCTGAAACAATCGGGCCTCAAAAAACGAAGTCCATGCACACAGATCCACAGTGCTCCTCCCAGCTGAACACAAACCCACCAGCCCTGCACCGGGACACACGGAGATGGACTCCGCAGCCACAGGAGCCAAACCTGAAAGAACCTGAAGGCCATCACAAGCGGATGCAGAAATGAACCATGCACCCACCTATGAAGGAATATTCCACAGCAATGGAGTACATTTTGTTTAAAGGTAGTAAAACTATAAAAATTATTTTAAAAAATACTATATTCACAAGATGAAAGAATCTCATGGACACAGTGCTGAGCCATTGAGAGCAATAAAGCAGCCTGCATGGTACACCCACTTACCGACTTTGGAACTAGGCAAAGCTGGGCTGCGTTATTTAGGGATGCGTGCCTGGGCGTAAACTATGAGGACGAGTCACTGACACAAAATCAGGAGAACAGCTACCGCACAGTTGGGAGGACGTTGTGAAAAGGGAAGAGCACTCCTGGGTGTCCACTCATCATGTTCTGTTTCTTGATGTTTATGATTATTCTTTACATGTATATAACCTAATCCTTAATATGTACTTACAGCTTATCATTTTTATTTATTAAAAAGGGGGTCCCCCCAACAAAGTAGAAGGACACCTGCTTCTCCCAGGGAAGAAGAGGAATAGTTTCTACCAGTGAAATCTCAATACCATGGCTGCTTCAACCATCAAGCCTGACAACAACACCGTGAGAGGGGCACGGGGGCCACTACACTCAGAAGGAGACTCTGGGACCTCAGTCCTGGGTCACTGCCTCTGAGGAGCCCACGGCACCTGGTAAAAGTTCTCAGTCATTCTGTGCATGACCCTTTTGCCTTGGTTGCTCTGGCACAGCTCGACCAGCACCATCACTGGGAGAGAAAGAAGAAACTTGCAGAAGAGGGAACCGGGCTTCAAGCTGACCCACCTCCTCCTACGGAGATGATGCCACAGTCCCTAAGAGAGGACAGCAAGGCCATGGAATGCAGCCCCTATGCCTGAGGCCTAGTCACACTAGCGCCCCACGCTTCTGATGCCACAGGGAAAATTTCGCAAGGTGCCCTCAGACCACCTGGTTGGACACATGGGGCTTTCAGACACGCAGGTCCTGTCAGACCCGGCACCTCTGGTGTCACATTCTGGAGGTGGGCCTTGAAGCCCCCAGGTTTTCACTTTTGAAAACATCCTTATTGAGACTGAATTTCTTTACCACACAGTTAGTTAACCCATTTTAAGTATTAAGCTCAGTGATGTTTTGCATATTCACCGGGTTGTGCAGCCACCAGCACAATGCATTTGACAACATTTCCATCATCTCCCCAGAAACCCACCCTTTGGAGGTCACCCCTAATTTCCCACAGCCCCAGCATCACCAATCCACTTTCTCTCTCTGTGGGCTTGCCTATTCTGGATGTCTCATGTAAGTGGAATCCACTAATTGTCTTTTTGTGCCTGGCTTGTCTCACTGAGCATCATGTTTTCAAGGTTCATCTACATCATAGCCTGTGTCAGTGCTTCACTCCTTTTCCATGGGTGAGGAACCCTTACCCTCTCTGCTTTTAACTCTATAATTAATTGTGTCTCCCTGCCTGAACCGCACAGGGCTGATGAGAATTTCACCTACCATCATTTTTGGGGTGTAAGCTGAACTTTTAACCAACACCAAAGGGACCTGTGCAGAGAGTGAAAGTCCAGCGCCACACGGTGCACAGTTGCCCTGTGTGACCAGAGCCCAGGAGGAAGGGTGAGATGTGCCTGCCTGTTTACAGGACCAGCGTCCTACGGTCTCATGTGAAAACAACTCGCTTGTCAGCATCTCGTATCTCGTGAGAGCTGGTCCCCACCGTGCCAAGCAGGCAAGACAGACTTGTCAGGGACCACGCTGCTGCCTTCAGTTCAGGCCCACTCATACTAACTGTCTATTTGGAAAGCGCTGAGGCTCCAGGGGAGGGTCCTTCCTGCTTCTTCCAGCTTCTTGGGGCTCCAGGCAACCCTGGGCTTATGGCTGCATCCCTCCCATCTCTGTCTTCATCTTCATGTGGCTTCCCCTCTGTGTCTGTGTCTCCGCTCATCTTATAAAGAAGCAGTTACACTGGATTGGGACCACCCTAAGGCCCCTGTCTTACCTACTTACACGACCAGGCCCTACTTCCAAATGAGGTCATGTCCAATGGCCCTGGGGTCAGGACATGGTTTTCTCTTCACACAGGGCCGGACATTCTGGTTCAACTTCCCCCAACACGGTGGGTGAAAGGAGAGCCACATGGGACCTCAGACCACATAGGACAAGGCACATCTTGAGGACCAGTGAGTGTCCGTTGTTGCAGCACGTCCATCCTCTGGGCCAGTCTGGCGGTCCCAGAGAAGACATTGTTCTCTCCAGGGAAATGAGGTGGACACTCAGTTCCTGGTCTATGGATAGTGTAGTCCTCTGGGTGTCATGTCTCTTCTTGGGGGGTCACTGAGGCTTTATCCTCACTCCATAGGGTACAGCAGGGGAGGGATGGACATGTCCTGGGCTCACTGTGCCTGGGCTCCTGGGGAAGACCTCTCTGGCCCACATGTTCACAGGCCTCAGTCATCCCTGCTCGACAGCCCCCTCCAGAGACTCGGCAAGAGGACCTGCCCTGTGAAACGGGGTGCCTGGGTCGGGGGGCTGGTGGGTCCCTGCTCAGATGGCTACACTCAGGTCTGGGGATGGGTGCGGTGGCCTGTGGCCACTCGCCGAGGTCACCACACCGCTGCAGCTCCTTTCTGGGGCCTGAGATGCCCCAGGGGTGGCTGGGTGAGGGGGGGAGGTCGCCGTGACAGGGACGTGTGGGACAGGGGTCCTGGGCCCTGGGTCCCTCCCCGAGGAGGAGTGGGCATCATGCCCAGAGGGGAGGTGGCCAGTGACGGTCCTGGGTGTCAACAAGCACAGCGCCGCCCCCCGCAGGCCAGGTGTGGGATTCCTGTGGTCCTGGCACAGGACACCAGACGCGGGCAGGGTTGGGACAGGGGATGCTTCCTCTCAGGCTTGGAGCCCGAGGTCAAGATGCTGGGGGCCCACTCCTCCATGGGTTCTGGAGTCAGTCGGTCCCAGGCCACTCCCAGCCCCGTCTCTGTCTCTGCTGTCACATCGCGTTCTCCCTCATGTGTCTGAGTCCAAATGTCCCCCATGAGGACCCCCCCACACAGGTCAGTGACCTCGTCTCACCCCGGGCGCTCTTCGGTGGCCCATCTGCACACAAAGTCCCATTCTGAGGTCCCGGGGAGTCTGTCTTCCGGGGCCTCTTGAGGTGACAGTCCTCGTGGTCGACACGGCTCGTGGAGGCGTGTGGGTCCCCCAGGCCGGAATCCAGGAACCTCATGGAGGTAGTGGTGTCTTGACTCAGGGAGGATGGACGGACAGGCAGAGGTGAGAGGGAGGCTGAGGGATTGGTCAGCCATGCCCTCCGGGGAGTAAGGAGTCTCTAGAGGGCCGGGCCGGAGCTGACGGGGGGACGCTGTGGTCAGAGGCGGGAGGCCTGGTCTGCGACGTGCGGGGTCACTTACGGGCAGAGGCACGGGGGCCTCAGAGATGCCCTATGACTGCTCCTACGAAGGCGGCCAGCCGAGGGCTCCCAGCCAGGTTGGGTCAAACGTGGAGCGGTTTGAAGACATATCCCAGGGCCACCTTCGAGAAGTGCCCTGTGCCTGGGGACACAGAGCCGCCAGCCTGCCGGGGAGTGTGTGGGTCTGGTGGCATGTGGGACTGCATCCAGGGCCCTGAGGAGCTCGAGGTGCCTGCTCCAGGCCTCACCTGGTCAGGGATGGAGGGCGGCTGCCCAGGGCCTCCTGCTTCAGGCACTGCCCCTGGGCTGGGAGGGGCCAGCGTGTCCCATGACCTGTCACTGCAGCCAAGCTGAGGCTGCTGAGCGGCCAGGGCCGGAGCACGGCCTGTGGGTGGGATGTGTGTGGGGAGGTTGCAGGACAGCGGTGGGATGCCTGCATCAACAGAGGCTGGTCATCCACTGGACATATGACAAGAGTGAGCTGGACAGCAAGGCCAGCCCGAGGCACAGCTCAGGTGGGGAGGCAGCTGCGTGTCCTCCATCTTCAGCACCCAGACGTGTGTGTAGAGATGCTCTTCCAGATACCGAGGAGCCCTTTCCTCCGATGCCTCATGTCTCATCATCTGGCAGGTGTGGGGATCCTGGGGCGACCATGACAACATGCCACAAGCCGGGGGGATCACAACAGCAGAGATTTCTCTCTCGCAGCTCTGGACGCTGGAAATACAAAATGAAGGTGTGGTTGGTTCCTGCTGGAACTTCAGGGAATCTGCCCTGGCCTCTCCCGGCTTCTCTGGTTTCCAGAAATCCTTGGCTCCCCTGGACTTGGGGCTGCATCACCCCCACCGCTGCCTCTATCATCACGTGGCTTCTCCTCTGTGTCTGTGTCCAGATTTCCCTCTTCTTATAAGGACACCAGCTGTTGGAATTAGGGCTCTCCCTAATCCAGCATGACCTCATCTTATCCACATCTGTAGACACCCTGTTTCAGAAATAAGGCCTGATTCTGGGGTCAGAATGGATATAAATTTGGAAGGGGGGACACTATTGAAACCACAGTAGTAGGTGAGGTGTTAGAGGATGGAGGGAACGAGAAGTGCCCACCGAACTGACAGGGCATCGTGAGACCGAAAACCAAGGCAGGCAGCTCCAAGTAATTAATGGATCAGTTTATTATCGGGTAATTTACTCACAGAGTGGGATTGGGATGTGGCGGACAACGATCGGAAGCATGTGCAGCCGCGCTCTGCATGGCCAAGGGGTCACCGGGACAATTTATGGTTAACATGGGGTGGGGGTGCTTGGAAACAGGACGTACATTCCTAAGTCAAGTTTCATGAATGGGTAACTGGCCTCATGGGCGCCAGGAACACATCAGTGAAGGTCTTCCTTGTTTGGGGACTAACAAAGCATAAGAGGCCACCTGGTCCTGATAATTATTAAACAGCCTCTATTAACTAGAAACGCCTTGAGAACAGAGAAGTGATTGACCACACAGTACAGTCCTGGGTAGGGTCAGCGGAAGGACGAGCCCAGGATGGCATCAGTTATGCTGACAGCCTTACAGGGTGGGGAGGCAGGGCTGGGGAAGGTGCGGGCTTGAGTCCCGCAGGTGCCCCAGAGAAAGGGATGTGGGCTGGGCAGTGGGGTGGGCCTTGCACCTCGACCCGGACAGGGGCGAGGCCCTAAGAAGTGACCTGACACTTGTTCATAGGGACCCAATCTGTGCAGGGTGGACATGTCTGTGTCCAGGGTCCCGTCCTGCTGCTTTGGGGCCCGACCTATGCATGACCTCTGCAGGCCGGCCTGAGTGGGAGTATATTGTGTCAGGAACCTCAGGCAGGACACAACCTCAGGGTTTGGGGAGGACCCCCAGGAGGCCTTGGAGGTCAATTCTGGTGGGGGAGGAGTAAGTGTTCAACTCTGCGGCCATAAGCTCGGCGTCCACACATGGAGGGGGTGGTGTTATCAGTTTACCTGAGAAAACACACTTTCAGGTCCCCCCGTGTGTTACGGAAAAATTATGTTTCTAATACGCGGGTTTTCAGGTAGCTGGAAGTTCTCTGGCCTTACTCTGTGGCTGTGCCCGTGCTCCAGCAGCTCCCGAGGACTGACTGCAGCACCGTTCGCTTCACCTGGAAGGTTCCAGCCTTGGGGCGAGGGAGATCGGGCCACGGCCCTGGTGTCCAGGGCTGCAGTCAGGCAGTACACGGCCACCGGCCCCATGGGGCTGTTCACAGTGCTACGATAAATCCAAATGGATTCTGTCCTGTGCTATTGGGGACGAGCCCTGGGTCTGCCTCTGGATCGTACCTGTGAGGGGTTGTTCATGCCCTCATTTACACTCCACAGCCCCCTCGAGGTCACCGGGGGTCCCAGGCATCACCTGGGCAAGCAGACAGGGTCTCGTGGCAGAAATGGAAATTCCCTGAGGTGTCAAGTTGTTGATGTGATGAATAAGTTTTTTTTAGTTGTGATTAAAATATATGCGACATAAAATTCACCATTTACCATTAAATTGAACAACTCAATGGTATTTATCATATTCACAATGTTGTGCCAGCACCACCTCCATCTGGTTCTAAAACATTCTCATCCTCCAAAAAGGAGACCCCCTCCCCCTCCCCTAGCCCACTAACCCACTTCCTGTCTCTGTGGATTTGCCTGTTCTGAACATTTGATATAAATGGAATCAGTTTGTGGTTGCTCTTGGCTGAATGTTTTTGTCCCTCCAAAATTCACATGTTGAAATCCTTACCCCCAAGGTGATGCTATTAGGAGGTGGTGCCTTTGGGAAGTGATTAGGTCATGAGGATGGAGCCCCTATTAGGGGATTAGTGTCCTTATAAAAGAGACCTCAGAGAGCTCCCTGACATCTTCTCCATGTGAGGACACAGGGAGAAGTTGCCACATACAACCAAGAAGAGAGCCTCACCAGAACCTGACCATAGTGGCACAATGATCTCAGACTTCTGTCCTCCAGAACTGTAGGAAATACATTTCTGTTGTTGAAGCCCCCAGCCTGGTAGTTTTCTATGACAGCCCAAGCAGACTAAGACAGTGTCCTTCTGTGTCTGGTTTCTCTCACTGAGCATTGTGTTCTCGAGGATTGTCAACACTTTAGTGAGTGTCAGTGCTTCACTCCTTTTCATGGCTGAGTAATATTCTATTGTGTGGATGGAGCACATTGTGTGTATCTGTTCTCTGTTTACCTGTTGATGGTCATTTGGGTGGTTTCCACATTTTGGCTGCTGTGAATCATGCTGCTATGAACATGCATGTACAAGTGTTTGTGTGGACGTGTGTTTTCCTTTCTCTTGGGTTTATACGTAGGAGTGGAATTGCTGGGTCTTGTAGTGACTCCATGTTTGACATTTTGAGGAACTGCCAGACTGCCTTCCAAAATGGTGGCACCATTTCACATTCCCACTAGCCCTGCTTGAAGGTTCCAATTTCTCTCCTTTTTATTGTCTGTCTTTTGGATTCTAGTACCTTGGAGGGAATGAAATGTTATGTCATGGGTGTTCTGTCAGCCCGTCAGACCCTCACCCCTTTTATACCAAGTACTTTGTAACGCTCCCCTCACTTTCTGAAATCAGAGACAGAGATGAGATAATCTCTCTACACATACAATTTAAGTATAATTATGTATATGTGTGTATGCAGGTATAGTTACAATAGAGAGGAGAATTAAAGATAAATACATTTTAATGAAATAATACATAATTTAATAGGTGAATGCTTGGCTTCAACTACACTAAGTAATCAGATGTTTGCTTAAATTTTTCTTCAATTTAGATTTAAGAAAAGGCAGGTAACATTCAACTCGCTTCAAACTTTATATTCAATGTTTTTAAATGAGGACAAATAGGCATTGTTGTGTATAATTCGAATTACTGTGGTGACAGCAATCCTGGTGCATTAACTGGCAATTCAGAAACTCTGAGCCACTTTACCAGGAGATTTGATTTTCCAAAATCTCAGAGAATTCTTGGTAAAGTTCGGAATAACTGTGAGAACAAGCTTTCCTAGAATCACATCATTGTTCTATTCCTTCAAAATTCAGCCTATCTTAAAGCCATATAGAAATAACTTGTGTGTAAAGTAGAACAGATTCAGATTCTCAGCTCAGAAAATCACGAGCAGGTCCTTCCCAGGAAGGGCGGGCAGGCACAGGACAGTGTCTAAAACAATTGTCAAATACATAGTTCTCTAAGATCAGTGATTTTAGTAGTATAACTCTAGATATGGGAAGACGCTACAAGAGGGAACCATTTCCTGGACCATAACAGACTAGTAGGACAAGCGATCCAGAGGTTTTGGGCTACTGTTAACAGGGCCTAGTCCAGTAACAGCACATTGAGTGGCCTATCAAGGGAATCCTCGCCTGAACTGGGAATGAGTATTCCAGGCACCATGGGATAAATTGGTCATGAAACGCCTCCTAAACCTTGGTCAAAATTAAGACCAAAAGACGGGGGATTGTAACATAAAGAATGTTGCCCACCATTCAGTTGTACAAGAATTAAGTCATCAACCACCACAATCACGGACTTGCAGGACACACTGAAAGGAATTCAGGGCGAAGATCAGGATGAGGCACTTTGTACTCTGGGAAAACTGGCAGAACTGACCCTCAGAGAGCTCGATATTTTCAGGAGAAAATTTTTATGAACCTGCATTCTTGCCTCTTCCCACATTTAGAAAAGCACTAAAACCATTAAGGTATCTGTCCCTCCTGAATAGCAGTAACCTCCTACCAAGCTGTGTGCTTGGTTGCACGTACCCCTTCATCAAATTCACACAAATGTGTCACTTTTTAAATACAAGCAGTTCTTTTCAGCTTTCACGTAGAGAAAAGCCGGTCATGAAGAGCATTTCACAGGAGTGCAAACTGAATGGGCCAATCGACAGTGGTGAGATGGTCCTCGACACGTGCCTTGTCCTACGTGGTCTGAGGTCCCACATGGCTCTCTTTTCACCCACCGTGTTGGGGAAGATGAAGCAGAATGTCCGGCCCTGTGTGTCTGACATGGCCGCGCTGGCTCCCCTGGAAACGGGGCTCCTGGTGGGAGAAAGCGCAGCCCCTCCAGTCCTTCTCTTTGGTCGCAGGTGCAGGGACCAGCCGTCTGCTACCCGGATGCCTTGGTGCAAGCAGCCACTGGCGGGGGCGGCGCCAGCTGAAGCAGCAGAAGAGGAAGGTCGCCGTCACCACGGAGGTGACCCTCTTCAAGAAGTATTTGCCCAGGGGAAGTACTCTGTGCAGGTGCAGCCACTGCGCAGTTGCGGACGTGGGAGCTGCTGGGGCACGTGGTGGGGGAGGGATGCTCCACACCAGGCAGGGTTGGTGGCTCGAGACCGTGGCAGCAGTGCAGCCCTGTGGTACCCTGCCCGCTAAGATGCCACGTGAACCTGATCACGTGAGTGTGTACCGCACCTGATCTCTCAGACATGTGTGCTCACTGCTGACCCATCAGGTGTGCCTGATGTCACACACACAGATGTGCTCAACTGCTCACTGCAGGCCCGTCACATACACTTCATCATACACCCACTCACTGCTGCCTGTCGCCCCCAGGCCACGTGGGTCGAGTCCTATAAGGAGGTCGGAGTTGCCCTGCTGGACCTCATCATCTGGTCCAGTGCTGCAGCTGCGAAGGGAAGCCTCACACGGGTGCTTCCTGGTGTCCTTCACACTCGGGTCATGAGCCGCACTCTTCTGCCCAGTCAGTTTCCAAGAAACCAGGCAGGCTCAGACCTCTTCGAGGGGCTGGCTTAGGTAAGGGGCTTGCTTGTTTTCTGGGCAACATTATCTGTTATCTCAGAGTGAAGGGGGATTGTGTACCCCCAGGGAAAAAGACATCCATATCCTGACCCCAGGGCCTCAGGACATGACCTCATTTGGAAGTAGGTCCTGGTCGTGTAAGTAGGTAAGACAGGGGCCTTAGGGTGGTCACAATCCAGTATAACTGTGTCCTTATAAGATGAGTGGAGACACAGACACAGAGGGGAAGCCACATGAAGTTGAAGGCAAAGATGGGAGGGATGAAGCCAGAAGCCCAGGGATGGCTGGAGCCCCAAGAAGCTGGAAGAAGCAGGAAGGACCGTCCCCTGGAGTTTCAGCACTTTCCAACTAGACAGTTACCATGAGTGGGCCTGAACTGAAGGCAGCATTGTGGTCCCTGGCCATTCTGTCTTGCCCGCTTGGCACCATGGGGAGCAGCTCCCATGGAACGCTGTCCAGCGAGTTGGTTTCACATGAGACCGTAGGACGCTGGTCCTGTAAACACGCAGGCGCATCTCACCCTTCTTCCTAGGCTCTGGTCACACACGGCGACTGTGCACCCTGTGGGGCTGGGCTTTCAGCCTCTGCACAGGACCCCTTGGTGTTGGTTAAAAGTTCAGCTTACACCCCAAGAATGATGGAAAGTGAAATTCTCAGCAGCCCTGTGTGGTGTAGGCAGGGAGTCACAATTACTTATACAGTTCAAAGCAGACAGGGTAAGGGTTACTCAGCCATGGAAAAGGAGTGAAGCACTGACACAGGCTATGATGTAGATGAACCTCGAAAACATGATGCTCAGTGAGACAAGCCAGGCACAAAAAGACAATTAGTGGATTCCACTTACATGAGACATCCAGAATAGGCAAGCCCACAGAGAGAGAAAGTGGATTGGTGATGCTGGGGCTGTGGGAAATTAGGGGTGACCTCCAAAGGGTGGGTTTCTGGGGAGATGATGGAAATGTTGTCAAATGCATTGTGCTGGTGGCTGCACAACCCGGTGAATATGCAAAATATCACTGAGCTTAATACTTAAAATGGGTTAACTAACTGTGTGGTAAAGAAATTCAGTCTCAATAAAGATGTTATCAAAAGTGAATACCTGGAGGCTTCAAGGCCCACCTCCAGAATGTGACACCAGAGGTGCGGGGTCTGACAGGACCTGCGTGTCTGAAAGCCCCATGTGTCCAACCAGGTGATCTGATGGTACCTTGCGAAATTCTCCCTGTGGCATCAGAAGCGTGGGGCGCTAGTGTGGCTAGGCCTCAGGCAGAAAGGCTGGATTCTGTGGCCTTGCTGTCCTCTCTTAGGGACTGTGGCATCGTCTCCGTAAAAACAGGTGGGTCAGCTTGAAGCCCGGTTCCCTCTTCTGCAAGTTTCTTCTTTCTCTCCCAGTGATGGTGCTGGTCGAGCTGTGCCAGAGCAACCAAGGCAAAAGGGTCATGCACAGAATGACTGAGAAATTTGACCAGGTGCTGTGGGCTCCTCAGAGGCAGTGACCCAGGACTGAGGTCCCAGAGTCTCCTTCTGAGTGTAATGGCCCCAGTGCCCCTCTCACGGAAGTTGTTGTCAGGCTTGATGGTTGAAGCAGACATGGTATTGAGATTTCACTGGTAGAAACTATTCCTCTTCTTCCCTGGGAGAAGCAGGTGTCCTTCTACTTTGTTGGGGAGACCCCCTTTTTAATAAACAAAAATGATAAGCTGTAAGTACATATTAAGGATTAGGTTATATACATGTAAAGAATAATCATAAACATCAAGAAACAGAACATGATGAGTGGACACCCAGGAGTGCTCTTCCCTTTTCACAACGTCCTCCCAACTGTGCGGTAGCTGTTCTCCTGATTTTGTGTCAGTGACTTGTCCTCATAGTTTACGCCCAGGCACGCATCCCTAAATAACGCAGCCCAGCTTTGCCTAGTTCCAAAGTCGGTAAGTGGGTGTACCATGCAGGCTGCTTTATTGCTCTCAATGGCTCAGCACTGTGTCCATGAGATTCTTTCATCTTGTGAATATAGTATTTTTTAAAATAATTTTTATAGTTTTACTACCTTTAAACAAAATGTACTCCATTGCTGTGGAATATTCCTTCGTAGGAGCGTGCATGGTTCATTTCTGCATCCGCTTGTGATGGCCTTCAGGTTCTTTCAGGTTTGGCTCCTGTGGCTGCGGAGTCCATGTCCGTGTGTCCTGGTGCAGTGCTGGTGGGTTTGTGTTCAGCTGGGAGGGGCACTGTGGATCTGTGTGCATGGACTTCGCTTTCTGAGGCCCGATTGTTTCAGAAGTGGTTGCACCCCCCTCTGCATACCAGGCTTTCCATTTCTCCATGTCCTGCTGATATTTGATACTGTGTATTTCATGTCTGCCATTCTGGTAGGTGTACGCAGTTTTTTTCTTATGGTTTTAATCCCTGTGTTATTCTTGAAGTTGTGCATCTTGTGGTATTCACAGACTCTTTCCTGTTGCTTCTTAAAAAGTTTTAAAAATTGTGGTCAAATACACATAACATAAAATTTACTATCTTAACCATGTTTAACTGCACATTTCAGGGTCACGAAGTAATTCACAGTGTTGTACAACACTGACCGCCATCGTCCTCCAGAAGGTTTTCATGTTGCAAAACTGAAACAGTCCCCATTAAACACTCACTCCCCATTGTCCCTCCCTGAGCCCCTGCACCCACCATCCTGCTTTCTGTCTCTATGGTTCTGACTGCTCTAGGGGCCTTGTATGAGTAGATCAAGCACTGTTTGTTTTTTTGTGTCTAGCTTACATCACTGAGCATAATGCCCTCGAGGTTCATCCCTGCTGCAGCCTGTGTCAGAATTGCCTTCCTTTTTAGGCTGAATAACATTCCCTTGTATGGATGGACCATGTTTTGCTTCTCCATTCATCCGTTAATGGACACATGTAATATCTACATTCATTTCTCATGTCTTATAATATTTGTGGAATAACGTCAGAAAGTCCTATGAATCAAAAGTCATTTACCATTAACTTTTTTCTTAAACTTTTTATTGTGAAAAACATCAAAGCTAAGAAAAAGGGAAGAATACATGTCAGCTTCACTTGTGTTCAGGAATTAATGCTTTACGGATTCACTTTATTCCCTGTGTGTGTGCTATGCATGTGCATGTGCCTGTTTGCATACATGTGCGGTGCATGTGCATAGGTATGTGCATTTGCACACGTGAGTGTGTGCATGGGCCTATGCGTGTATGTGTGTTCATATGTTAGTGTGTGAATATATTTGTGCTGTGCACGTGCATGTGTTTGTGTGTGTGCTGTACCTGCCTGTGCGCACACCTGTGTGTTTTCTGGAACCACTTGCCAATTGGTTGCAGACTGAATTGTGCCCCAGATATGTCTGCACGCACCTGCTCTAACAATCCTGCATAGCCACGTAAAGGTCACAGATCTCAGGGATTTAAATGGATTTATCAGGATGTCCTGACACAGAGTCTGTCTTCCAATGACTGTCACTGTCTCAGTAATATCCTTCACACCTTCTTTAAACCCCATTCAGGGTCCACCTTAGGCACCCATTACATTCAGTCACCTGCCCCTGGTCCCCTATAAGCTACAATGTCACAGTTGGAGAGCCTGGCCAGGGCTGGGTGTGCCCCTCCTATTGGCCTGGCCTCCAGGCCCTGTACGTGGCTCCTGTGTTCCCATCTGTCAGCCAGGCCTCAACTTGGATGGGGGCGCCACCTCTTTCCTCGCAGGGTCCCATCGCCCAGTCAAGGGGGTTCATTCTCCCCAAACACAGTATCAGGAGTGGGGGGAGGTGACAGTCCACACGGGGTCTCCTTCATGTGAGACCCTGTGCTTTTGAAAGAGCAGGTGTCCTGCCCTCAGGGGTGGGGGGCTGGGGGATGACATGGGGCCCACGATGGGCAGGCGGAACCCAGGAGTTCCCAAGGACTCAGCTTGTTTCCACATTAGGGGACAACCAAGCAGAGCCATGGTGTCCTGAATAAGGGGACGTGTGACCCCAGGTGCAGGGTCTGGGGAAGTGGGGTCACACTGGAGACTGTGCACGTGTGACCCAGGTGGAGGGGTCTTGGGAGGTAAAGTCACCCTGCAGACTGTGCACGTGTGACCCAGGTGGAGGGGTCTGGGTCGGTAGGGCCACCTGGGGAGTGAGAACGTGTGACTTCAGGTGCAGGGTCTGGAGAGGTGGGTCACCGTAGTGAGTGTGGATGTGCGACCCCAGGTATAGGGTGCGGGGACTGTGTGTGTCTCACTACATCTGCATGGGTCGGGATCACATGTACGGGGAGACCACATATGTGCTCTTTGCCTGCAGAGTTTCTTGTCCCTTTTGAGATTTCCAACATCTGAATTAAGAGTGTTTCCCTGATTATCCTGTGGTTCTTTTTCTTCTCTTAATCTTGTCACATTCATATGCTGTCAGGCATGTTTTAGTGGGTTGCTGCTCTGTGTTTTGGTGAGTGACAACCCTTGGTGGTGGTATCATATTAATATCATAGCATATCATATGTCTAATCTATGGGGGTCACCACTTCCTGGGTCCACCAGGAAAGAGGTCAGGTGAGCACAGACTAGCCCTCCGTAAGAATTGTCTCCCATGTGCCATGTGAGGGTACCATGATGGCCCAAAGTTGGGGGACTGTGTTTGGGCCTCCAGCATTTGTGATGAAGGGGAGTCGAAATGGAATCTCAATTAACAAGACATTATTTTAAGAATTTATTTTAAGTAAAATAAAACACACATCACATACCCTTTACCATCATCACCGTTTTAAGTGCACGTTTCTGAGGCATCAGATATATACACCTTCTAGTGGAGCCATCACCACCATCCCTAGAGCTTCTCATCTTGCAAAACCAAAATTCCACAACCATGAAAGTCTCACTCCTCATTCCCTCCCACTGCCGCTGACACCGATATCCACTTAAGTCCCTGAGTTGTTGACTCCAGGGCACCCATTGGAGTGGAATCCTGCAGTGTTTGCTGACGGGTCATTTTGGAAAGCTGACTTTCAGTCTGAAGCTCTGCCTGTTTGCAGCTGAAGAATCTGCATTTAAGGAGAGGGTGTATGAGGAAGGGGGTGTATGAGGGACAAAGGTGTCCGGGGTGCAGGTGAGCCAGGACCTGACCAGCTGCCTTTTGGGTCCTCTGGTCCCATCTCTTGGTCTGTGCCTCATCTCCATCATCACTGTCTCCGCTGGCACCGCTGGGGTGTTGTTGTCTGAGTGAGATTCCCCTGGTGCCCCTGCTCTCCTCCCCTCCTCCTGCTGGTTGGGGAGGGAACTGCTTGCTGTATGGTCTCTACTCCTGAGGCACGAAGGACCCTGTAGCATGGACCTGCAGAGTGTGGGGTGTGGTCCCAAGAGCATGGGGCCCACATAGGACACAGCATTGAGGAATGACAAGAGCTAGGGCTGCCTCATCACTGACAGGGAATGTTGCCCAGATCCTGCTCGGGAAGGCGTGGTGGGTGGCCTGGGACCCCAGAGGCCCCATTCCTATCCTGGAGCTTGGAGAGTTCATCCCCCATGGGCTCCAGATTCACCCCATATCTCAGCCATATCCCTCTGTCCTGTCTTTGAACTCAGGAAAACGACCTCTACTGATCATTGTCCACAACATAGGCCTGGTCCTGTTGGTATTAGGGTTCTTTAATTAAGGCGTCCTGGGATAGCAGCTCTTTTTAGGCGTAAGAAGGAACAGCTCAGGAGTGTAAAACCTTTTCAGATGAAACTAATATTCAATGACTAGCTCTATACTATTCAGTTGTTGATTTCTATTCGTCATTATTCTCCTGGTTTTAGCTCTGATGTGAGGATTACAAAAGAGTCAACATTTAAATCTTCATAATCTGTGTATTTATAGTTTCAGTATCATTACTGACCCATCGTTTTTTATGGTTTGGGAAGAGTTATTGATTTCATGTATCATGTAAAGGATTCACAATGATGATAGGGCAATTAAGATTACAATAATGGCTGGTAAATTGTTCAAATTTTCTCTACCTGTGCATCTATTGTATGTATATGAGTTAGTTTAGTTGTCAATATTAGTGAAATAATATAGAGGACTAGAGAACTTATTTAAAAATCACTATTAATGTGTGATGATGAAAATGTAAAAGTTCTTCCATAATCGGTGATGTTGCATCTTGAGAGCCTAGATGAAATTGATATGCCTTCATGATATACAGGATTTTAGCCTATGATTTAACTTTGACAAAGCTACATCACTTTTTACTTTTATCTCATTTATTGAGAAAGACATAATTGTTATGGTGTTGGCTTGAAACTGGTTAAGAAGGACTTGAGTCCTTCCTTATTTTACATTTACATAGGTAGGATCTTCTAACCTAGGATATGGTGGAGGACATCCGTGTAACCATTCTAGGTTAGGAGTAGCAATTTCCACTGCTAAGACTTCTTGTTTAGACACAAATGCTTTTCAAAGTATGAAGGCTATTAGCATTACTGCTTCTACTGAGATGAATGAGTCTAAAGCCAAAATATTTCATCGTGTGTGTGCATCAGGGTACTCAGAGTAATGTAGCGACATCCCTGAGAGGCCAAGGAAGTACTGCAGGAAGTCATGTTTACTACTACAAGTATACTTGTGAAGTGAATTTTTGCTCTTGCTGAGTTAACTGTATAACCTGAGAATAGTGGGAATCAGTGTAGGAAGCCTCCTATAATACTGAAGACTGCTCCCATGGACATTACGTCATGGAAGTGTGCTACTACATAGTATGTATCCTGGAGGAGAATGTCTGGGGGTGAGTTGGCTAAGATGATTCCTGTCAAACCACCTACTCTAAAAAGAAAAATCAAGCCTAAAACTCATAACATACTAAGAGGTCATATAATATTACCTCCGTGAAGAGTTGCTAATCAGGGACTTCCCTGGTGACGCAGTGGTTAAGAATTCGCCTGCCAATGCAGGGGACACGGGTTCGAGCCCTCATCTGGGAAGATCCCACATGCCGCGGAGCAAAAAATCCCGTGCGCCACAACTACTGAGCCTGCTCTCTAGAGCCTGTGAGCCTCAAGTACTGAAGCCCACGCGCCAGAGCCCGAGCTCTGCAACAAGAGAAGCTACTGCAATGAAAAGGCCGCGCATGGCAATGAAGAGTAGCCCCCGCTCACCAGAACTAGAGAAAGCCTGCGTGCAGCAACGAACACCCAATGTAGCCAAGAAAAAAATTTTAAAAAGAGTTGCTAATCAGCTATATACTTTTACTCCTGTAGGGATAGAAGTAATTGTGGTAGCTGATGCAAAATACTCCTGAGTCGACAGCTATCCCTATGGTAAACATATGATGGGCCACAAGAGAAATCCTAAAGCCAGTGGACATGACTCATACTATTCCCAAATAGCTGAAAGGCAATTTTTGTCCTAAATAGTATGTAATGATATGTGAGATTATTAACAAACCCTGGTAGGCCATGGATACAGACTTCAGGGTGACCAAAGAGTCAAAATGCTTGTTGGTATAGGATTCGGTCTCCTCCTGCAGGGTCAAAGAAAGTAATGTTTAGATTTCTATCTCTCTCTTTTTTTTTAATTAATTTATTTATTATTAATTAATTAATTTATTTTTTTGGCTGTGTTGGGTCTCCATTTCTGTGGGAGGGCTTTCTCCAGTTGCGGTGAGCGGGGGCCACTCCTCATCGTGTTGCGTGGGCCTCTCACTGTTGCGTCCTCTCCTGTTGCAGAGCACAGGCTCCAGATGCAGAGACTCAATAGTTGTGGCTCACGGGCTTAGTTGCTCCGTGGCATGTAGGATCTTCCCAGACCAGGGCTCGAACCGGTGTCCCCTGCATTGGCAGGCAGATTATTACTGTGCCACCAGGGAAGCCCTAGATATCTATCTCTTAACAGTATGGCAATTCTGGCTGCTCAGACTGAGAGTGGTAATTGTAGTAATATGGCTATAGTTGGGAAAGATTAAAAATATACTGGTGTTTGGTATTGGGATATGACTGCTTGTTTTGTATTAAAGACTATAGTAATAAAAGTAATAGCACCAAGATTTGAAGAGACACCTGCTAAATGTAAGGAGAAAACTGTTAGGTCAACAGAGGCTCCTGCATGGGCCAGATTGCAGGCTAGAGCTGAATACACGGTTCCACTGGTACCAGAACCAGATTCTACTATTGGTGATATGAGTAGGAGTAAGAATGATGGTGGAAGTAGTCAAAAGTTTATATGATTTATTTGGGGAAATGCTACCTCAGGTGCCCCAGTTATTAGTGGCCCAAGTCAGTTTTCAAACCTTGCAATCATAATGGGTACAACTATAAAGAAAATTATTACAAGTGCAGGGACTGTTATGATTACCTTACAGATTTGGGCATCTCCAAGTAGCGCTGCAGGTTAGCATAGCTCAGCCTGGATTAATATACTTAAGGTGCTGCCTGCTACTCCAGCTCAAGCACCAAATAGTAAAGATAAAATGCTGATATCTTTGTGATTTGTTGAAAATAATCAGCAGTGTATGAACAGAGGTAAAATGCCTGAGCTAACATTCGACTGTAAATCTAAAGACAGAGATTGAGCCCTCTTTCTGGCAAACCCTGTGGTGAATCAACAAATTGAATTGTAACTTGAGAGAAGCAGCTTCAATTCTGCCGGTGATTTTAGTGCCTTTTTTTGTTTTTTTTCTTTTTTCCTTCTCAAAGGCAGGAGAAGTAGATTGAAGACAGGTGACTAGAGGATTTGCCTGGTAACTAAAATTTCCTGGGGTTAAAACTCATCAAACTCGTAAGGATTTGGCTTAATTACAATGTTTGCTTTGCATTCAATTGATGTAGGATCAAGTCCTGCAGTCCTTATTTTTAGAAATTAAGTAAATTGTACTTGTTTAGGGTTTTGAAAGCTCTTGGTCTAAACTAACCTAAATTCCTACTCCAGCCCTGATAGAATGGGTGTTATGTGTAGTAATCGTGTGGCTATTATGATTAGTAATGATAGGAAAGACATTTGTTTTGTATTTTCAAATTGTTGTATTTTTGTGTTGTTTATTGAAGGGAATATAGTTAGTGATGTGGAGTATGTTAGCTGCCAGTAGAAATATATGCTGAGGACTGCTGTGATGGATATTAGTGTTGGTAGAATGATGTTATCATTTTTGTTATCTCTTGGATAATTATTCATTTGGGTAAAAACCCTGATAGTGATGGGTGATGTCCTAATGATACTATAATGGTGAGGAAAAGGATTGTGATGGGAGGTGTTTTATCTCATGTGTGTGATAATGATACTCTTGTAGTACATGATCTGGGCATAAATAAGAAGAAGATAGTGTTGTTATGATATAAATTAGTATGTTTAGGATTGTTATAATCTGAATATACATTATAATAGCTGTTATTCATCCTATATGGGCAATTGATGAGGAGGCTGTAATTTTTTCCAGGTGAGTATGGCTAAGTCTGCCTCAGCGTCCAACTATGATTTATAATATCACTATGATTAACAGTACGTTTAAGTTGATAGATGGTGACATGTGGTATAAAACTGATAGGGGTGCAATTTTGTCATGTTGATAGCATCAGACCTGCTGTTCATGGAATGCCTTGAGTTACTTTGGGCACTCAGAAGTGAAATGTGGAAAGTCCTACTTTTGTGACAAGGACGATTGTCATGATAGTGGATGCTGCTGCATTAAAGATTTTTGTTTTTCATTGTGTTCTTTGACCAGAGTATATTAGATTAATGATAATAGACATTATAAGTAGTATTGATGTGGTGGATTGTTTTAGAAAATATTTGTTGGATGCTTCTGTAGCTTATGGGTTCGTGATTTTTATTAGAATGGGGATACCATTAACCAGTGTGAGCTTGTTATACAATTATATTTCCTGAGATAATGGTCAGTAGAATGATAGTAAAAACAATGATAGTTTATTAGTACAGAAAGGATATACAACAATATTTTGGGGGTATGGGCCTTGAAGCTTTCTTAGAGAACCTTACCATATAGCATGTGGTGTAATGTGGTAGCATGGAGAATGTAAAATTCTTAGAAATAAGTTTAATTCCAGGAATAAGAGCATTTAAACCTCTATCATTTACTCTATCAAAGTAACTCTTTTGTCAGACATATTTCTTAAGTTTGTGGTGGGTTGCCTGGTATGATGACAGGTGGTGAAAACTCTCATATACATAGGGCTAATGTTAGTAGTAAAAAACTTTTTATAAGAGATGTATACGTTGATCATATCAAAATTGTGGGTAGGATGCTCGAATTCATATAAAGGAGATTGTTAGATGTGTTTTAATGATGACTTGGTCTGTATATAATTCTGGCACCTACGGATTGTCGAATGCTCCTAAAAATAGAATGTTGTGGAAATATTTATTATAAGGAAATTGACATATTCTCTAGGAAGGATGGGGTGAATGGGCCTGCTACATTTTCTACATTGAAGCCAAATACAGGTTTTGATTGTACTTCTCTTAAATCAAGTGGGGCTTCATTGGATTTCTGCTACCGTGGAGATAATCAAATTGGGGGTAAGGGTCAGGAGAAAATTAGTCATAGGTGTTCTTGTGTAATAAATACTGTTGAAAGTGTAAATGATCCATTTATCAGTAGGACTGAGAATAGAATAACTGTTAACAAGACTTCATATGAGATTGTATGTGCTACTGTCCGTAGAGCTCCAGTGAGTGAGTATTTTAAATCTGAAGCTCATCCAGTTCAGAGGATGAAATAAATGGCTAGGCTTCATATGGCTAATATAAATAGTATGCTTACATTTATATTAATTAATGGATAAGATATGGGAAGAGGAATTCATTTTGTAAGAGCCACAGTTAAGGCTAGCATTGGGGCAATAATATATAAATTGATGATGTTGATGGTTATGGTGGCTCTTTAATAAATAATTTGAATGTCTCAGCAATGGGTTGTAATGATCCATAGGGACTGATGATTTTTGACCCTTTCTGGATTTGTATATAGCCTAGAATTCTCCATTTAGTTAATATGAGGAATGCTATGGTGAATTAAATTGGGTAATTTGTGAAAGAATGTTGATTATAAACATATTCTTAGGAAGAGGACTTGAACCAGTGCAGATAAAGGTTTCAGTTTTACATAATTACCGGGCTCTGCCACCGTAATAAACCCTGTTCTACAGTAGGGTATGTATAAATTAATTGAATGTAGATTATATCATCATTTAGTTTGAAGATATTTTGTAAAGTAAGCCATATTGCTCTTGTCCTTTCATACTGGAAGAAATCTGCAATAGACAGAAACCAACCAGGATGACTCCAGTCTGAACTCAGATCACGTGAGACTTTAATCATTGAACAAACAGACAATTAATAGCAGTTATACCATTGAAATGTCGTGATCCAGCATGAAGGTCATAGACCATATTACTGATATGAACTCCAGAATACAATTACACTGTTATCCCTAGTAAAACTTGTTCCACTGATTAGTGTTGTAGAAAAACAGGTGATAAAGCATTTTGACTAGCTGGTCTAAACTTTAATCACTCAGAGGTGGTTTTATTCTCCAAAAAATAAATGGCGCACAGGCTCAAGGCACAACGGCTTCAGTAGTTGTGGCACACAGGCTCAGTAGTTGTGGCCCACTCTCTTAGTTGCTTCATGGCACGTGGGATCTTCCTGGACCGGGGATCGAACCCGTGTCCCCTGCATTGGCAGGCGAATTCTTAACCACTGCGTCACCAGGGAATTCCCAGAATCACAGTCTCCCTTTTAATATACGTTAAGCCCAAATAATCCATGGAAAATTGTTCCAGAAAATAAGAAAATAAAATATTGTAAGGACTATAACAGAAGCATATAGTACACAGTTCATATAGACACATCCCAAGCAGTTACAAAGTATATTAAAAGGGAGGTTGCAATTTTAAAAGAATAAAATAAAATATACCCACAAACTCCCAATCTTTCCGGAAAAGTTGCAATCTGAAACCCTATTGTAGGAAGCAGAAGATTCCAGGAGACATTCTACAAATGAAGGACTCTAAACCCTGTGGTTGGATAAGGAATTCTGGAAGGAAGGTATCCTCACCCAAGGAGAGCAGGTTCTTATACTTCTCTAACATCACATCCCTGTACAATTCCCATTGATCTTGGTCCAGTCATTCTCACTCCTCTTGAGAGAAATCTATGGCCACATCCTGGAATGTCAGCAGTCCCTGAAATTAAAAGTACACATGCCATGTGGCCACGGGAAGAGTTCATGTGACCCAAGCAGAAAACAGCAAGTTAAGAGAACTGGTTTTAATTTAGAAGAGTGTCTTCAATTATCCACTAATATATATATGTATACATATACATATATATATATATATATATATATATATATATATATTTACAAAGTAACTTTCTCTACCTTATTTCTAACTAGAAGAAAAGAGTATGGCATGTGATCCACAAAACCAGTATAGAGACTACACTTTTCTGGAAAAGAAATGATAAAATTATGTTTTCAACACAGGCATATGCATTTTTGAGTGTTTTATTTATATCAAACTGGATAAAATGTGTGTATTTCTCAGACAGAAAAGAAATGTCGAGGTGGGAATGTACCTTTCAACTATTTGTGGGTACACAAGTACACTGGGGAGATTGTAAAAGTGCAGATTGTGATTCAGTAGGTCTGGTGGGAATGAGTTCTATTGTTTTTTTCTTTTTAAACATCTTTATTGGAGTATAATTGCTTTACAATGGTGTGTTAGTTTCTGCTTTATAACAAAGTGAATCAGTTATACATATACATATGTTCCCATATCTCTTCCCTCTTGCATCTCCTTCCCTCTCACCCTCCCTATCCTACCCCTCTAGGTGGTCACAAAGCACTGAGCTGATCTCCCTGCGCTATGCGGCTGCTTCCCACTAGCTATCTATTTTACATTTGGTAGTGTATATATGTCCATGCCATGCTCTCACCCTGTCACATCTCACCCCTCCCCCTCCCCATATCCTCAAGTCCATTCTCTAGTAGGTCTGTGTCTTTATTTCCGTCTTGCCACTGGGTTCTTCATGACCTTTTTTTCCCTTAGATTCCATATATATGTGTTAGCATACGGTATTTGTTTTTCTCTTTCTGACATACTTCACTCTGTATGACAGACTCTAACTCCATCCACCTCACTACAAATACCTCCATTTCGTTTCTTTTTATGGCTGAGTAATATTCCATTGTATATATGTGCCACATCTTCTTTATACATTCATCTGACGATGGACACATAGGTTGCTGCCATGTCCTGGCTATTGTAAATAGAGCTGCAATGAACATTTTGGTACATGACTCTTTTTGAATTATGCTTTTCTCAGGGTATATGCCCAGTAGTGGGATTGCTGGGTCGTATGGTAGTTTGATTTTTAGTTTTTTAAGGAACCTCCATACTGTTCTCCATAGTGGCTGTATCAATTTACATTCCCACCAACAGTGCAAGAGTGTTCCTTTTTCTCCACACCGTCTCCAGCATTTATTGTTTCTAGATTTTTTGATGATGGCCATTCTGACAGGTGTGAGATGATATCTCATTGTAGTTTTGATTTGCATTTCTCTAATGATTAATGATGTTGAGCACTCTTTCATGTGTCTGTTGGCAATCTGTATATTTTCTTTGGAGAAATGTCTATTTAGGTCTTCTGCCCATTTTTGGATTGGGTTGTTTGTCTTTTTGTTATTGAGCTGCATGAGCTGCTTGTAAATTTTGGAGATTAATCCTTTGTCAGTTGCTTCATTTGCAAATACTTTCTCCCATTCTGAGGGTTGTCTTTTGGTCCTGTTTATGGTTTCCTTTGCTGTGCAAAAGCTTTTAAGTTTCATTAGGTCCCATTTGTTTATTTGTGTTTTTATTTCCATTTCTCTAGGAGCTGGGTCAAAAAGGGTCTTGCTGTGATTTATGTCATAGAGTGTTCTGTCTATGTTTTCCTCTAAGAGTTTGATAGTGTCTGCCCTTACACTTAGGTCTTTAATCCATTTTGAGTTTATTTTTGTGTATGTTGTCAGGGAGTGTTCTAATTTCATACTTTTACATGTACCTGTCCAATTTTCCCAGCACCACTTATTGAAGCGGCTGTCTTTTCTCCAGTGTATATGCTTGCCTCCTTTATCAAAAATATGGTGACCATTTGTGCATGGGTCTATCTCTGGGCTTTCTATCCTGTTCCATCGATCTATATTTCTGTTTTTGTGCCAGTACCAAACTGTCTTAATTACTGTAGCTTTGTAATATAGTCTGAAGTCAGGGAGCCTGATTCCTCCTGCTCCATTTTTCGTTCTCAAGATTGCTTTGGCTATTCAGGGTCTTTTGTGTTTCCACACAAATTGTGAAATTTTTTGTTCTAGTTCTGTGAAAAATGCCAGTGGTAGTTTGACAGGGATTGCATTGAATCTGTAGATTGCTTTGGGTAGTAGAGTCATTTTCACAATGTTAATTCTTCCAATCCAACAACATGGTATATCTCTCCATCTATTTGTATCATCTTTAATTTCTTTCATCAGTGTCCTATAATTTTCTGCATACAGGTCTTTTGTCTCCTTAGGTAGGTTTATTCCTAGATATTTTATTCTTTTTGTTGCAATGGTAAATGGGAGTGTTTTCTTAATTTCACTTTCAGATTTTTCATCATTAGTATATAGGAATGCAACAGATTTCTGTGCATTAATTTTGTATCCTGTTACTTTACCAAATTCAATGATTAGCTCTTGTAGTTTTCTGGTAGCATCTTTAGGATTCTCTATGTAGAGTATCATGTCATCTGCAAACAGTGACAGATTTACTTCTTCTTTTCCGATTTGGATTCCTTTTATTTCTTTTTCTTCTCTGATTGCTGTGGCTAACACTTCCAAAGCTATGTTGAATAATAGTGGTGAGAGTGGGCAACCTTGTCTTGTTCCTGATCTTAGTGGAAATGGTTTCAGTTTTTTACCATTGAGGACAATGTTGGCTGTGGATTTGTCATATATGGCCTTTATTATGTTGAGGAAAGTTCCCTCTATGCCTACTTTCTGCAGGGCTTTTATCATAAATGGGTGTTGAATTTTGTCGAAAGCTTTCTCTGCCTCTATTGAGATGATCATATGGTTTTTCTCCTTCAATTTGTTAATATGATGTATCACGTTGATTGATTTGCATATGTTGAAGAATCCTTGCATTCCTAAAATAAACCCCACTTGATCATGGTGTATGATCCTTTTAATGTGCTGTTGGATCCTGTTTGCTAGTATTTTGTTGAGGATTTTTGCATCTATGTTCATCAATGATATTAGCCTGTAGTTTTCTTTCTTTGTGACATCTTTGTCTGGTTTTGGTATCAGGGTGATGGTGGCCTTGTAGAATGAGTTGGGGAGTGTTCCTCCCTCTGCAATATTTTGGAAGAGTTTGAGAAGGATAGGTGTTAGTTCTTCTCTAAATGTTTGATAGAATTCGCCTGTGAAGCCATCTGGTCCTGGGCTTTTGTTTGTTGGAAGATTTTTAATCACAGTTTGAATTTCAGTGCTTGTGATTGGTCTGTTCATATTTTCTATTTCTTCCTGGTTCAGTCTTGGCAGGTTTTGCTTTTCTAAGAATCTGTCCGTTTCTTCCAGGTTGTCCATTTTATTGGCATAAAGTTGCTTGTAGTAATCTCTCATGATCGTTTGTATTTCTGCAGTGTCAGTGGTTACTTCTCCTTTTTCATTTCTAATTCTATTGATTTGAGTCTTCTTCCTTTTTCTGTTGATGAGTCTGGCTAATGGTTTATCAATTTTGTTTATCTTCTCAAAGAACCAGCTTGTAGTTTCATTGATCTTTGCTATTGTTTCCTTCATTTCTTTTTCATTTATTTCTGATCTGATCTTTATGGTTTCTTTCCTTCTGCTAACTTTGGGGTTTTTTTGTTCTTCTTTCACTAATTGCTTTAGGTGCAAGGTTAGGTTGTTTATTCGAGATGTTTCCTGTTTCTTGATGTAGGCTTGTATTGCTATAAACTTCCCTCTTAGAACTGTTTTTGCTGCATCCCATAAGTTTTGGGTCGTCGTGTCTCCATTGTCATATTTTTCTAGGTATTTTTTGATTTCCCCTTTGATTTCTTCAGTGATCACTTCGTTATTAAGTAGTGCATTGTGTAGCCTCCATGCGTTTGTATTTTTTACAGATCTTTTCCTGTAATTGATATCTAGTCTCATAGTGTTGTGGTCAGAAAAGATACTTGATACGATTTCAATTTTCTTAAATTTACCAAGGCTTGATTTGTGACCCAAGATATGATCTATCCTGGAGAATGTTCCATGAGCACTTGAGAAAAATGTGTATTCTGTTGTTTTTGGGTGGAATGTCCTATAAATATCAATTAAGTCCATCTTGTTTAATGTATCATTTAAAGCTTGTGTTTCCTTATTTATTTTCATTTTGGATGATCTGTCCATTGGTGAAAGTGGGGTGTTAAAGTCCCCTACTATGATTGTGTTGCTGTCGATTTCCCCTTTTATGGCTGTTAGTATTTGCCTTATGTATTGAGGTGCTCCTATGTTGGGTGCATAAATATTTACAATTGTTATACCTTCCTCTTGGATCGATCCCTTGATCATTATATAGTGTCCTTCTTTGTCTCTTGTAATAGTTTTTATTTTAAAGTCTATTTTGTCTGATATGAGAATTGCTAGTCCAGCTTTCTTTTGATTTCCATTTGCATGGAATATCTTTTCACTTTCAGTGTGTATGTGTCTCTAGGTCTAAAGTGGGTCTCTTGTAGACAGCATATATATGGGTCTTGTTTTTGTATCCATTCAGCCAGTCTGTGTCTTTTGGTGGGAGCATTTAATCCATTTACATTTAAGGTAATTATCGATATGTATGTTCCTATTCCCATTTTCTTAAATGTTTTGGGTTTGTTATTGTAGGTGTTTTCCTTCTCTTGTGTTTCTTGCCTAGAGAAGTTCCTTTAGCATTTGTTGTAAAGCTGGTTTGGTGGTGCTGAACTCTCTCAGCTTTTGCTTGTCTGTAAAGGTTTTAATTTCTCCATCAAATCTGAATGAGATCCTTGCTGGGTAGAGTAACCTTGGTTGAAGGTTTTTCTCCTTCATCACTTTAAGTATATCGTGCCACTCCCTTCTGGCTTGCAGAGTTTCTGCTGAAAGATCAGCTGTTAACCTTATGGGGATTCCCTTGTGTGTTATGTGTTGTTTTTCCCTTGCTGCTTTTAATATGTTTTCTTTATATTTAATTTTTGATAGTTTGATTAATATGTGTCTTGGCGTGTTTCTCCTTGGATTTATCCTGTATGGGACTCTCTGTGCTTCCAGGACTTGATTAACTATTTCCTTTCCCATATTAGGGAAGTTTTCAACTACAATCTCTTCAAACATTTTCTAAGTCCCTTTCTTTTTCTCTTCTTCTTCTGGGACCCCTATAATTCGAATGTTGGTGCGTTTAATGTTGTCCCAGAGGTCTCTGAGACTGTCCTCAGTTCTTTTCATTCTTTTTTCTTTATTCTGCTGTGCAGTATTTATTTTCACTATTTTATCTTCCAGGTCACTTATCCTTTCTTCTGCCTCAGTTATTCTGCTATTGATCCCTTCTAGAGTATTTTTAATTTCATTTATTGTGTTTTTCATCGTTGCTTGGTTCCTCTTTAGTTCTTCTACATCCTTTTTAAATGTTTCTTGCATTTTGTCTAATCTATTTTCAAGATTTTGGATCATCTTTACTATCATTATTCTGAATTGTTTTTCAGGTAGACTACCTATTTCCTCTTCGTTTGTTAGGTCTGGTGTGTTTTGACCCTGCTCCTTCACCTGCTGTGTGTTTTTTTCTCTTCTCATTTTGCTTATCTTATGGTGTTTGCCTTTTCACAGGCTGGAGATTTGTAGTTCCCATTGTTTTTGGTATCTGTCCCCAGTGGCTAAGGTTGGTTCAGTGGGTTGTGTAGGCTTCCTGGTGGAGGGGACTAGTGCCTGTGTTCTGGTGGATGAGGCTGAATCTTGTCTTTCTGGTGGGCACGTCCACGTCTTGTGGTGTGTTTTGGGGTGTCTGTGGCCTTATTATGATTTTAGGCAGCCTCTCTGCTAATGGATGGGGCTGTGTTCCTGTCTTGCTAGTTGTTTGGCATAGGGTGTCCAGCACTGTAACTTGCTGGTCGTTGAGTGAAGCTGGGTCTTGATGTTGAGATGGAGATCTCTGAGAGATTTTCGCCATTTGGTATTACGTGGTGCTGGGAGGTCTCTTGTGAACCAGTGTCCTGAAGTTGGCTCTCCCACCTTAGAGGCACAGCCCTGATGCCTGGCTGGAGCACCAAGAGCCTTTCATCCACACGGCTCAGAATAAAAGGGAGAAAAAATAGAAAGAAAGAAAGAAAGAAAGAAGGAAAGAAAGAAAGAAAGAAAGAAAGAAAGAAAGAGGATAAAATAAAATAAAATAAATCTATTATAATAAAAAATAGGAAAAAAATTATTAAGAAAATTTTTTTAATTTTTAAAAATAGATTTATTATTTTTTTAATAAAAATAAGAAAAATGTATTAAGAAAAAAATTTTAATTTTTTAAGATAAAAATATGAAAAAACTTATTAAGGAAAAAAACTTTTTTAATTTTTTAAAAATAGAAAATAAGGAAAAAATTATTAAGAAAACATTTATTAAGAAAAAAAATGTTTTAAGTAAAAAAAAAAAAAAACGAATGGACCGAACCCTAGGACTAATGGTGAAAGCAAAGCTATACAGACAAAATCTCACCCAGAAGCATACACATATACATTCACAAAAAAAGGAAAAGGGGAAAAATTAATATATCCTGCTCCCAAAGTCCACCTCCTGCATTTGGGATGATTCGTTGTCTATTCAAGTATTCAACAGATGCAGGCACATCAAGTTGTTTGTGGAGCTTTAATCCGCTGCTTCTGAGGCTGCTGGGAGAAATTTCCCTTTCTCTTCTTTGTTCGCACAGCTCCTGGGGTTCAGCTTTGGATTTGGACCCGCCTCTGCATGTAGGTTGCCTGAGGGCGTCTGTTCCCCGCTCAGACAGAACGGGGTTAAAGGAGCAGCTGCTTCGGGGGCTCTGGCTCACTCAGGCTGGGGGGAGGGAGGGATATGGATGCAGGGCGAGCGTGCAGCGGCAGAGGCCGGCGGGAAGTTGCAGCAGCCTGAGGCGCACCGTGCGTTCTTCCGGGGAAGTTGTCCCTGGATCACGGGAGCCCGGCAGTGGCGGGCTGCACAGGCTCCCAGGAGGGGCGGTGTGGAGAGTGACCTGTGCTTGCACACAGGCTTCTTGGTGGTGGCAGCAGCAGCCTTAGCATCTCATGCCCGTCTCTGGGGTCCGCACTGATAGCCGCAGCGCGCGCCCATCTCTGGAGCTCGTTTAGGTGGTGCTGTGAATCCCCTCTCCTCGCGCACCAGGAAACAAAGAGGCAAGAAAAAGTCTCTCGCCTCTTCGGCAGCTGCAGACTTTTTCCCGGACTCCCTTCCGGCTAGCTGTGGTGAGCTAACCCCTTCAGGCTGTGTTCACGCCGCCAACCCCAGTCCTCTCCCTGGGATCCGACTGAAGCCTGAGCCTCAGCTCCCAGCCCCCACCCTCCCCCCGGTTGGTGAGCAGACAAGCCTCTCGGGCTGGTGAGTGCTACTCGGCACTGATCCTCCATGCGGGAATCTCTCCGCTTTGCCCTCTGCACCCCTGTGGCTGCGCTCTCCTCTGTGGCTCCAAAGCTTCCCCCCTCTGCCACCCGCAGTCTTCGCCCGTGAAGGGGCTTCCTAGTGTGTGGAAACCTTTCCTCCTTCACAGCTCCCTCCCACTGGTGCAGGTCCCATCCCTATTCTTTTGTCTCAGTTATTTCATTTTTCTTTTGCCCTACCCAAGTACGTGGGGAGCTTCTTGCCTTTTGGGAGGTCTGACGTCTTCTGCCAGCATTCAGTGGGTGTTCTGTAGGAGCAGTTCCACGTGTAGATGTATTTTTAATGTATCTGTGGGAAGGAAGGTGATCTCCGATTCTTACTCTTCCACCATCTTGCCCACCATGAGTTCTATTTTTTTAACAAGCTCATTTTAACTAGTGATGCCACAGTCTCTGATTCATTAACCTCAATTGTGAATAGCAGAGACATAATTAGGTAAAAATTCGTATTTAACTTTGAACTTAAAGTGTTTTATGGATTTTACACCTTTAATAGAATAGTAAGCACAGCAGCAACAATCATTTGTGAATATTTAATATAGACTGTGTATCTTTCTAACTTTTTTGTGTAGGATTCCAGGAAAAAGGCCTGGGCTGCAGTCACAGTGGGCAGGGGCCCCAGGCTGGGCCGCCCCTCCAGGACCCCCAGTGGGGCCCCGCGCTCCTGGCAGCTCCTACCCCCACGCCCACCCTCCTTCCCGGAAGGCCTCGTGGCTGAGTTGTACCACCCCCTGCGCCCAGAACGGAGCCCGCATTTCCACAGAGCTGGAACTCCCGCTCGGGATCTCTTCCCTCCGCCATCACGGAACTACCCCGGAGCCCGAGGGGAGGGCGACCTCACTGAGGCTGCCGGCTCTAGAAGGGCCCAGGCGGCCAAAGCCGCGACAGTCATGGGACGGCGGGCCGGGTAAGTGGGCGCCGACCCTCCTCCTGGTCCGGTGCCCGGGTGTCAGCGCAAGACCAGCTTCTGAGGGGCAGGGGTTCGCTGCCACCCGCCGCTGCTGTGTAGAAAGAGCAGCCCCCTGCGTCTGGCCCCGGGGGAACTTCGGTCCCTCCTTTCGCCACGGCCCTCGGCCTGGCTCGCGGGGCCTGGGGGGCATGGGGAGGGGGTCGGCCTCAGCGTCCTGAGGGGAAACGGGGCAAGGGAGGTGCAAGGTCCAGCTGCGGCATCAGCACCCCTCCTCCCAACTGCAGGGAAAGCGGCTGAAAACTCCTCCCGAGGCGCGCAGGCCCCTTATTCAGCCGAGTCCCTCTGCGCTCCTTCCTCCCTGAGCTAAAGTACCGGGGGGAGGGGACAGGGCAGGGGACTGGTGCAGGTAATGGGGAACATCAAAAGGTGATTGTTAACTAAGGAAAACCAGCTCTCCCAAGGTGAGGCATGCGGCGCTTTTCTTTGCCTGGGCTCACTGAAATCCTTCCTTTGATATGCACCTCAGCGCTCTGGGGCCTGCATTCCGTATTTGCATATCCTGAGTGCCTCAGGGCCTGCCAGCTCACATTGGAGGGCTGCAAGTGCTGATGACTGTGACATCCTTTTTTTACTGATATGGCAAGAAATATTCCATTTCTCACAGGCTTGAGGGGCAGAGAATGAAAAAGAGTAGGAGAATCTCACTCGGCATGTACTTTGGTTTACATATAGATAATATTTATACTTAACTGTGGTAATAGAGGTTCTCATGTCCAATCAGCTTGTACTATTGCCCTCTATGTATTAATTTCATCAATATCATAAGATAAATGCCTATAGAATTGATTTAATCCATTTAAATAGGATAATGATTTTTAAAGGAAACATAATAGAAATATAACAACTAAACCTTTACCACTAAAGGCTGGGTCTGGAACAACCTAAATAAATGTTCCATTGTGAAAATATTGAAAGATGTATTCAATAGAAATATCAAAAAAATGACAAATAATAAGGGCAGCAGAATGTTGAAATGTTCTATCTTTATCATTAAAGTGGCAGAAAATCATTTATTAGTAGGCACTGGGGGCAGAAGATGCCTGATTTTATATCTTTGTCATATTTATGCCATTGTTTCAACAAGTAACTTAAAGACAAAATGGAAAAACAAGGAGGTTTGTGCCTGAGATCATGTTGATGTGAAACCAGGGATGGCCACCTTGTGCCAGGTGAGTGAAGTTTACCTGGCCAGGTAGACCGCAGAGCTCCTGAGAAGCCAGGGTTGGAATTCTTCTGCTGGGTGCCCCTTAGGTTCTGTGACTTGATTGATTGTGAGTCATGTTTCGGGAAAGACCTGATCACAGGAAAAGGGTGGGAATAGAGTGATTTGGGGAGAAGCTAACAACATTCATCACAGCTCACGGCCTGAATGAATTTTAAACAAACAGGAAAACAAATGCTTCTTATGGAATCAGAGAATGTGAGGGCTGGACAATCCCAGAAAATGAGAAACACCCATCCCATTTTCCAGATGAGAAAACAGAGGCCCAACAAGGTGAAATCCCTCACCCAAGTTGCACCTATCTCTCCTCCCCACTACATGGTTCTTGAAAGCAGGACTCTTCCTGTCTTGATCACTGCTGAAACCCAAAATGGGCCAGGCATCTAGCAGCTGCTCCAAAATTTGGGTTGACTGTAGGAACAATGCTATTTCTTTCTTTCTCACTCTTATTCAGGATTGTGCCAAGAACTCCCCAGGTTGCAATGTAATTCGATAAATGTAAATATTAATTGAGTTTTGTTGTGATGAGGACTTAGGCTTTGAAGGTAACAGACTTGGTTCAGATCTTGGTTCTGCCACTCAATAGCTGTTTGGCTTTGGGAAAATTACTAAACCTCTCTGAGCTTACTTCCTCCTTTGTAAAGTGGGGATAAAACTATCTGAGCTAGCAGAGGACCTGAATGAGAGATGTGCACTAAATATTGGTCTTTCTCACTCTCCCATGCCATCTCTCTGTTCTTCCCAGAGAAGTTGTACAGAGGGATATAGTACTTTTTATAAAAAAATTATTTATTTATTTATTTATTTATTTATTTATTTTTGGCTGCATTGGGTCTTTGTTGCTACGCGCAGGCTTTCTCTAGTTGCGGCGAGCCAGGGCTACTCTTTGTTGCGGTGCCCGGGCTTCTCATTGCGGTGGCTTCTCTTGCTGCGCTTGTTGTGGAGCACCGGCTCTAGGTGCGTGGGCTTCAGTAGGTGGCATGCAGGCTCAGTAATTGTGGCGCATGGGCTTAGCTGCTCCACGACATTTGGGATCTTCCCTGACCAGGACTCGAGCCCTTGTCCTCTGCCTTGGCAGGCAGATTCTTAACCACTGCGCCACCAGGGAAGTCCGATATAGTACATTTTAAAAAGGGGTTTTAATTTATTTCAGATAGTATACATTTTTCTTGTAGAAAAGATTATTCCACTATAGAAACATAAACTCGCAAAACCACTGTAAATGCAATATTCTATGGGTTAGATATTATCAGTCACATTTTATAAATAATTTGGCAAATGCCATAGTACTAGCAACTGGGGAGTAAGAGGACTCAAATCTGGCATGCCTCCCATCCCAATTTCGATAGCAGGGTGTGTTTTTCAAATCTATGTTTCACATCGTCTTTGTTTCTCATCCATCCTCTGTGTCTGCCTTTCTCAAGAAGGCTCAGATCCTCGGATTTCACACCCTCCCGGCTGGCTGTGCCCCAGCTCCCGGCCTGGAACCTCTGCGTGCCTGGGTGTGCCTGCTCCCCCTGTGCATCACCAGCTTTGCCAGGGAGCTGCTGTATCGTGCACTGCTTGCTGTACCCAGAGTACCTGGACCCTTCTGGTACATGAAGTGCACCCTCCTCACGATGTGTGCAGCCCATCCCCTTACCTTATATCCTGCCTGTAAGCCAGGCTTGGGGGTGACTACAGTGTGCATTCAGCTGTATGAGGTGCTGGGCTCAAAGTGAAGTTCCCAACTTTCGAAGTTACAGGCTTGAGGGGCACACAGTGATTTAAAGTCGGGTCACCTGACTTAAAGGGGGGACTGATTGATTTAAAGCCAAGGCAGCTGACTTAAAGCCTGTGTCCGTCAGCTGCAGGACAAGACCAACTTTGGCGGTGCACGGGTTCACTCCAAGCCAGGACTGCTGTTCAGGAAGAGCTTCCAGCGGTGCCTTAGTCCACGGGGACTTGGTCCGTTGTCTTGCCCCTGCCCTCAGAGGGGGGCCACCTGCTCTTCTGGAGGAGAATCAGGGAGGGGGAAGTGCAGAGTCCCGGCTGGAGTCGCAGCGCCGCTTGTCTGATGGCCGGGAAGGGCGGCGGGGCTGTATGGTGTCCTGGGGCTGGACTCATCAGGTCGACTCAGCCTCTCAGCCTCCTAACCTCCCCCCACACACCCCACAAGATTTTCCAATAATGTGTAATTGAGCCTTAGGTTCTCAGTCTTCAAACTCATCCCCAGGCTCCCAGGTCCCTTGATTCAGCCAATTCCTCTGTGCTCTTTCTTCTATTAGATACAGTCCCAGAGGGAGGGGCTGTGGGATGGGACTGGATGGACCCTGGCAGCACTGGCCTCAGCTGACTAAAGAGATCTGGGGCCTGCGCTATCACACATGTGCGAGGACCCTTAAGGCGGAATCGAGGGGGACAGTTAGAGGCAGTGGTTGCTGCCTCAAGTGAGTATGGATCACCATCGGGTGGGGAGCACACTGACCCCTGAGAAGTACTGTTAGGAAGATGTGTTCCTCCCTCGGCTTCAAGGACGTGGGTGGGCTTCAGGGCTCCAGTGCCCCTCCAGGCCTCCAGGTCCGACTGCACCGCAGCGGCCTTGCAGATCTGCCTTCCTGTCCCAGAACTTGCCAGGCTCCAGGAAGAATCCAGACTGCAGAGATGGTGCCTGAGCACTCCAGCTTAAGAAGTGCTGTCCCCGGGGACCCAACAGTGGAGGGAGGAAGGGTGAAGGGAGTTGGGGGGTGGGGTAGGGAGGGGTGGCTGCCCTGGGAGACGTTGAGAGGGAAATATCGCCCCCCACACCCCCTGCCCCCTGCAACCGACCCATTGATGCCATAGGATCTCAGGGCCTTTTAGTCAGAGGTGCCTCTGCTTCTTTACTCCTGTGTTCAAAACCACGCAAAACCAACTCTTCATCCTCTTGCTGCCTTGCCAGGACTTTTAAGGCACTGTTCTTTTGAAGCACTCGTTCCCGAAACTGCAGTTTGGACCTGTCCCAGCTATTTAAAAGTGTTCTCCTTAAACTGATACTAAATCCTACTCTTTTGGAAAAAGACCTTCACGTCAGAGGAGATCATCTTTTCTGCCCATTCCTTCCTTCTACTGCCCTCTTAAGAACCCCTGTGCTCAAAGAGCTTGGTGATTTATTTTTTGCTTGATGTCAAAAAGAAACCTTCCCCATGCACCCCAGAAAGCTTTCCTGGAACATAGGTGTTTCAAAACCATGACAGTGTTTTGCAGTTAGTATACACTGGGTAGACTACCTAGCAATCCCTCCAAGAGCCAGAGGTGAGCAACACCTTTACTTATTTGATTGGATGCCCTTCAAGTTTAGGACGGTCCCATTCTTAGGACCCAGCAGATAAGACAGAGTCCTGGATGGCTGTGGCTGTGATTAGATAACTTCTGATGATTTTATTTCCCTTACTGAGCTGCTGCTTCTAGGTTAAATTCATTTCATTACCTGTCCATTTTTAAAGAAAGACTGACAAAGTCACTGGAATAGGTCAGGAGTCTGAGCTCAGGGTTGGTCAAAGGTACTCACAGGGAGGAAGGTGGATAAAAATAGGTGGGTAAAATAGGAGGGTTGGCAAGTACCGCCAGGACACCCGTGTTTATCGTACATACTAATAAAGGCCAGAATCTCCTCATTTATCTCTGGTGGGAAGTTCTGATGGTTTCACAGGATCAAACTCAAATCATATTCAAACTAGGGGATTTCCCTGAGCATAAAAGGAAGTATCCGTCCCTAGCAGGAGTCGCTGCAGAGGAATAAAGACGCAGATTTAGAGAACGGACTTGAGGACACAGGGAGGGGGAAGGGTAAGCTGGGATGAAGTGAGAGAGTGGCATGGACATATATACACTACCAAAGGTGAAATAGATGGCTAGTGGGAAGCAGCTGCATATAGCACAGGGAGATCAGCTCAGTGCTTTGTGACCACCTAGAGGAGTGGGATAAGGAGGGTGGGAGGGAGACGCAAGAGGGAGGGGATATGTGGATATATGTATACGAATAGCTGATTCACTTTATTATACAGCAGAAGCTAACACAACATGGCAAAGCAATTATACTCCAGTAAAGATGTTAACCACAACAACAACAACAACAACAAAACACCAAAAAAACTAAGTCAATCTAGCCAACGGAGACATTGTATGTGTTTACAGTTCAAGAAATCCAGAAGACAATCCTTTATTCTGTATGCAACGAATGGTCCATTTGAAAAGAAAAAAACTTTCTAAAATGTTGTTTTTCCATTTATTGTTCAGAACATCATTTATATACCTCTGCATTTCTTACTATTCAAAGCCTAGTCACATGAGTTACAGTGAAGCAGCTGATTGATTTAAAGTTGAGTCATGTGATTTAAAAACTAGTGGCAGCTGATTGATTTAAACCCCGGTCATATGACATGAGGAGGCGGTGCTAAAAAATGCTTTTTCATCTCTGGTTCAGAATATCATATTTATAACTTGGTTTTTCTTATGATTTAGAAAACTTGAGATGTCTCTCCTTGGAATCATCAGGAGAAAAATACAGTATTTCAGGTTCATTCTTGAAACCAACTTCTCGCGGTTAAGGTGCATTGACTAAAAGATCTTCCTTCTTCAAGAGATTCCAAAGCTCTGTAAGACACTTCATTGTAATTGGAGAAAAAAGAAGAATGAAATCAGGCCAGCAGCTGCAGGAGGCCAAGGCAGCCCCCAGGACTAGGGAAGGAGGAGGAGGAAGGGCTGAGTATTGCCATTAGAGCAGACAACCTCCAGAGGGCGCTGAAGCACTGGCAGAGTCCACCTGCCACTCCCAGTTTGGCACTGCAGGGTCAGATTTCGGTTTGGAAATGGGGTTGCTGTAACCCCAATGAGGTAAGCAGAGAGGAGGAGTTGATTACCGGTCTCCTCTGACTCTCTGGCCCAAATTGCCTGGCTTCAGAGGGGGGACAGAGTTTTGCTTTGAACAACTGATGGGGCACTTCCAGGCTGGTCGGGTTGCCCAGTGGCCCGAGAGCCTGGCGGGCTGACTGCGGTGTGACCGCCCATTATTTCTCCAGAATCTGTACATCAGGAGGTGCATGGGTGCGGGACCCCATTCACCGCCACCACCACCGCCCCACCGCATGGGGGATGGTACCTTTCCTGGCTGTACCCTATGATCACCAGGTACTTGAAATGAATGCAAGTTTTTTGAATTCAAGGAAAAGCTCACATAACTGCTTCTGCCTCATAATGTGTGGGATTTACTATAATGGAAGGACATTATAAAGAACAGGTAGAAAACTCACCTGTTGGTCTCCATGTAGGAGTTTATTTTGCATGAATCCCTCCTACATGAGTAGATAGCAGAGGTTTATTTTTGTTCCTGTGTGTATAGTTGTGGCAGAGGATGTAGGTATGGTGATTTGAAGCCCTCAAAGAAATATTCTCAGAAGTCTCAAGATTTCTCTTGATTGGAACCGAAAGAGACCTGGAAAAGGAGGAAAAGAAAGGGAGGAGGGAGAAAGAATGACTGTTTCTCAGTAAATTCACCTTCCTGGTTGATTGTTCTCTCTTCTCATCTCTTTTAACTTCTATGTATGTCTAATGGAATAATGTAGAAATGCTGATTTTTATGCTTTAAAAGATTTTACATCACAAAGAACCTAGAAGTGGCTAACAGAACTCATTCAAATAAATTTTAGATAACACTTTGATATCAAATTTGTATACTAAAATGGGTTAATCCAAATTTTCTCTTTCTTTTTGAGTGAATATTTGTAACATTTTTTTGTGGATAATAATTTATCCTAGATATACAAAATTGTGAGAATGGGAACCATTTTTTACCACTTAAATGATTTCTTTTAAATGAATAGATTGTACACTTTAAATGCCAATGTTGTGTCTTACATGCTGTTTTTTAATTCCTTGATTTCCAAAACTTGTGTTTATTTAATTGATTTCTATCTAATAATCTGTGTCTCCCCTTTGTTGTCTCTTGCTTTATATTTTATTGATCTATAGTTAATTTACATTATTATATTAGTCTCAGAGGTACAACATAGTGATTCATAAACGTTTAGGTTATTCTCCATTTATAGTTATTATAAAGGGGTGGTTATATTCCCCATGGTATACAGTACATCATTACAGATTATTGATTTTATACATAGTGGATTATACCTCAAAATCTCCTACCACTATTTTGCTCCTCCACCCTATCTCTCCCTGCTGGTAACCACTAGTCTGTTCTTTAATCTGTGAGTCTGTTATTTTTGTTGTTGTTGTTGTATTCAATTTTTTAGATGCCACGTGTAAGTGATAACATACTATGCTTGTTTTCTCTGTGGCTTATTTTACTAAGCATAATACCCTCCAAGTCCATCCATGTTCTTGCAAATGGCAAAATTTCATTTTTTGCTGAAGTCATCATAAAAAATCTTTTTTATCCACTAAGCTATTGATGAACACTTAGTTTGACTCTATATCTTAGCTATGGCAAATAACACTGTTGTGAACATTGGTGTGCAGTTATTTTTTTTGAAATAGTGTTTTTGTTTTCTTCTGATATACCCAAGAGTGAAATTGCTGGACATTATGCTAGTTCTATCTTTAGTTTTTTGTGGAACCTCCATTCTGCTTTCCACAGTAGCTGCACTAATTCACATTCACATCAAGAGTGTACAAGAGTTTCCCTTTCTCCACATTCTCATTAACCTTTGTTATTTGTGATCTTTTTGATGACAGGCATTCTGACAAGACTGAGGTGATATATCTCATAGTTTTGATTTGCATTTTACTGCCGATTAGCTATGTTTAGCATCTTTCTGAGTTGTGGCTGTCTATCTGTATTTTTTCCTTGGAAAAATGTCTATTTAGGTCTTCTCATTTTTTTAAATAAGATTTTGGGTGTTTTTTTGATATTGAGTTGTATGTACTGTTTCTGTAGTTTAGATATGAACCTCCTTCAGCAGGTTGTCTTTTCATTTTGTCTTTGGTTTCCTTTGCTGTGCAAAACCTTTTTTTTTAATTAATTAATTAATTTATTTATTTATTTATGGCTGTGGTGGGTCTTCGTTTCTGTGCGAGGGCTTTCTCTAGTTGCGGCAAGCGGGAGCCACTCTTCATCACGGTGCGCGGGCCTCTCACTATCGCGGCCTCTCTTGCTGCGGAGCACAGGCTCCAGATGCGCAGGCTCAGTAATTGTGGCTTACAGGCCCAGTCGCTCTGCAGCACGTGGAATCTTCCCAGACCAGAGCCCGAACCCATGGCCCCCTGCATTGGCAGGCAGATTCTCAACCACTGCGCCACCAGGGAAGCCCCTGTGCAAAATCTTTTAAGTTTATTGAAGTCCCATTTGTTTATTTTTGCTTTTGTTTCATTTGCCTTAGTAGCCTGAACCTAAAACTGTTGCAATCATTTATGTTGAAGAATGTTCTATATTTTCCTCTAGGGGTTTTATGGTTTCTGGTCCTACATTTAGGGCTTTATTCAATTTTGTGTTTATTTTATATATGGTGTGCTAAAATAAGCTAATTTTATTCTTTTCCATGTAGGTGACCAGTTTTCCCAGTACCACTTATTGAAGGGACAGTTTTTAATCCATATTGCCTGCTTTGTCATAAATCAATTAAATATAAGTGTGTGGGCTTATTTCTGGGATCTCTATTCTATTCCAGTGATCTTTGTGTCTGTGTTTGCTCCGGTACGATTCTCTTTGATTACTGTCGCTTTGCAGTATAGTCTGAAGTCAAGGTGTGTGATGCCTCCAGCTCTGTTCTTTCTCAAGATTGTTTGGCTATTTGGGGTCTTTGTGTTTCTATACACATTTTAAAATTACATTTTCAAGCTCTATGAAAATGCTTTGGTATTCTGATAGGGATTGCATTAAATCTGTAGATTGTCTTTGGTAGTATGGTTATTTTAACAGTATTAATTCTTCCAGTCCATGCACATGTTATATTTTTCCATCTTTTTGTGTTGCCTTCAACTTCTTTCACCAATGGCTGATAGATTTCTGAGCACATGTCTTTTACCTGCTTAGGTGTGTTTATTCCTAGATATCTTATTGTTTTTGATGTGATTGCATCTGGTATAGTTTTCTTAATTTTTCTTTCTGACAGTTTGAGTTTTGTTTTTTCTTCTTTTTCTAATTCCTTCAGGTGTAATGTTAGGTTTTTTATTTGATATTTTTCTTGTTTCCTAAGAATAAGCTTATATCACTATAACTTCCCCCTGTGAACTGCGTTGGCTGTGTCCCATAGATTTTGGATTGTTGTGTGTTCATTTTCATTTGTCTTGGGTATTTTTAGAATCCCTCTTTAATTTCTTCAGTGTTCCTTTCTTCCCCTTTAATTCTCTTCATCTGTGATGTGAGGACTATCTTTAATATTATGTTTGGATTTCTTTTAGTTGTGTGTGTGTGTGTGTGTGTGTGTGTGTGATTATTTAAGTTGCTGAGCTCTTAATTTCACATGGACACTACCAACCCTGCATTGTTACTCTCCTCCCCCACAGTTACTGAATTTGACCTTATACTTTACATCTACTTGTTTTGTGTGTCCCTTAACTTCTTATTTTGAATATAGATGATTTTATTACTGTTTTCTTTCATCCTTCCTATTAGCTGTGTCCATGGTTGATTTACTAGCTTTGTTGAATATTTGCCTTAACCAATGAGGTTTTTCCTTTAGTAAGTTTCCTTTCCTAATTTTTGTGTTTCAATCGTGACCTTTTCTTTTTCACTTAGAAATGCCCCTTTAAGATTTCTCATAAAGCTGGTTTCGCGATGCTGAGCTCTTTTAGTTTTGCTTCTCTGTAAAACTTTAGATCTCACCATCAAATCTGAAGGAGAGCCTTGCTGGGTAGACCATTTTTGGTTATGGGCTTTTCCCTTTCATGACTTTAAATATACCATGCCACTCCCTTCTGGCATGCAGAGTTTATCCTGAAAAGTCCTCTGATGACTTTATGCAAGTTCCCATGTTTGTAAGTTGTCGTTTTCCCTTTGCTCCTTTTAATAGTGTCTTTTTATCTTTATTTTTTGCTATTTTCATTACAGTGAGTCTTGGTGTGGGCCTCTTTGGGTTGATCCTGTTTTGGCCTTACTGTGTTTACTGGACTTAGATGTCTGTTTTCTTTCCCAGGTTAGGGAAGTTTTCAGCTTTTATGTCTTCAGGTATGTTCTACACCCCTTTCTCTTTCCTTTTTTCCTTCTGGGACCAGTGTAATGCAAATTTTAGTACACTTGATGTTGTTCACAGGTCTGTTCAACTTTCCTCATTTCATTTTATGCTATTGTTTAACTGTCCATCTTCAGTGATGGCCAGTACTCTGTCTTTTAGTTTTCTGATCCATTCCTCTGTATCATCGAGTCTACCGTAGTTTCCTTTTAGTGTAATTTTCATTTCATTTATTGTATTAGTCATCTCTGTTTGGTTGTTCTTTAAAAGTCTAACTCTTTAAAAAAAAAAAAAACGTCTAACTTCTTGCTCTGGTCGTCCATTCTTCTCCTGAGTTTTTTGATCACCTTTACAGTCCTTACCTTGAACTCTTTCTTGAATAGATTGGTTATCTCCACTTCAGTTAGATCTTCTTCTGGGTTCTTATCTTGTTCCTTCATTTGGATCATGTTTCTGTGTCACCTCATTTTTCTTAACTTGCTGTTTTTATTGCTGTGTATGTAGTAGGTTCATTACATTTCCTGACCTTGGCGAAGTGACCTTTTGTAGGACAGGTCCTATGTGTCCCAGCAACCCACTGTCCCCTGGTCACTAGAACTATATATTCTAGGTGTACCCCTATGTGGGCTGCTTGGGCTCTTCTGTTGTGGTGGGCTGACTACTGTGGGTGGTCTGGTAGGCTTGGCTGCCCCCAGACTGCTTGTTTGCCAGGCTCTGCCTTGTATGGAGGCTGTCTGTGCTGCTTGGTGAGACTAAATCATAAGGCAGTTGGCTGCACAACTCTGGGGGACACCAAATCTAGTGCTGATTCACTTATGGGTAGAATTGCAGTCCAGGTGATATCAGAACTAGTGCCCAGTCACTGGTCCTGGGGCTATGCTGGCTACTGGGAGGAAGAGACAGGTCCTGAGTTCTGGCTGCAAGGCCCAGGAGTCGCAGAGTTGGTGTTGGATCACTGTTCCTGACACAGCTATCTGCAGGGTCTGGGGTACATCTAATCTTGTGTTGGCATTCTGATGGACAGGGCCAGGACCCAGCTGAGTCCATGGCTGCTTCTGGCCTGCAAGTGAGTGTTCTGGTCACACAGGCTGCTGGGCTGTGGTATTCCTGGAGCTGGTGTGTGCCTGTTGGTGTATGAGGCTGATCCCAATGCTAGAGCAGGTTTGCTGTTGGGTAGGTCCGAGCTCCATCCAGTCCCTGTGCAGTTATCATCTGCCGATGGTGAGGCAGACTCCAAGGCCAGAGTAAGCTCACTTGTCAGAGGGGCCAGGGACTCTGGGGCTGGTCCCTGTCCACTGAGGTGTGGAGGCTGGTCCTGGGGCTTTTGGTGGCTGGGCCCATGTCCAGGGGCAGCTGTGCATTGAGAGGGTCTGAAGGCAGCCTGTTTGCTGGTGGATGGGGCTATGCCCCTGCTCAGTTAGTTGCTTGGTCTGCAGCATCCTACTACTTGTGTCTCTAGTCTGGTGGAAATGGGTAGGGCTAGGTCCTGAGGCTAAAAAGATAGAGGGAGGATTCTGAAATTATGCTTTCTGGTACCAGTGTCCACGAGGTAGAAGGAGCTCCCCCAAACGGCTGCTGCCAGTGTCTCTGTCCCTGAGGCTGTGCTGTAGTTGCCTCTTGCCTCTCTGGGAGACTCTCCAAGATCAGGAGGTAGATGTGACCCGGGATCCTTTCAAATGACTGCTTCTGTTCTGATTCTCAGATCATGTGGGATTTTGTGAGCATCTTTTAAGAGTGGAATCTCTATTTCCCACAACCCTCTGGCTCTCTGGAAAATAAGCACTACTGGTCTTCAAAGCCCAACTTTCTAGGAACTCTTCTTTCCAGAACAGGGTCCTTGGGCTTGGGAGCCTGATGTTGGCTACATACTCCTTGTTACCTGGGAGCACCTCTGAAATTGTAATTATTCTCCCATTTGTGGGCCACCCACCTGGTGGTATGGGTCTTGACTCTATTGAGATTTTGCCCTTCCTTCCTGTCTTGTCTTGGTGCCTTCCTTATGTCTTTAGCTGTAAAACATCTTTTACGGTAGGTCCCGGACTTTTTCATCAATTGCTGTTTTGTAAACTATTGTGACTTTGGTGTGCCCATGAGAAGCATCAAGCTCAGGGTCTTTGAATGCTACCATCTTGGACAATCTGTCCACTTCATTCTTAAATCATATTATTTAACTTTTCTTAGTATCTTATTTGATTAGCGACAGTTTGAAATTTATTATCACTCATGTTTACTTCGCCTGTTTAAAGAAATTGAATAGTGCATTCATTCATTTTGAAATGAAGGTAGTGACCTGTGAATTTCCATACCTCAAAAATCAAGGATAGGACAAAAGCCTTTTCTACCTGTGTTACCCTCAAACTCTGCACTCCACCCCAGCCTAGGCATTAACCTCTTGTACCCATGCTCACTTTTTGTTTTCAGACCGTTAACCATCATTGCATCTGTATGTGTGTTGACAAAGTGAACTCTAATCTTTCCAGTTTTTGTGTTTTGTTTTTTGGTTTAGGGAACAGTCCTACTATGAATGTACATTTACTGTTCTGCTGAAGTTCATATATAAACCTGTCAAGCACATTACCAGAATTGGAATTGCTTGTATATACACTTTGATAAATTTTAGAGACAATGGTAGAACAGAAGTAAATTGTATTTCAAATCCCACAATATTCTCACACCATGAAAACCCTTCCCTTTTTAATATATTTGTGTGTAGTTTATCTTTATGCCCATACTGTATTTCCCAGAGATGGGTAAGTGTTATGTTTCTTGCTAGCACATTTACGGTATTGTTCAAAGTCAGGCGTTTAGTGGTTTTAGCATGATCCTATTTCCATGAACTCGCAAATACAAGATCTTCTCTCACACTGTCTTTTACTCCCTGCTGTTTTGTATTGCCCTCCTAATTCTCAGTCCTGATCTTTCTTTCTGTTCTTCATCAACCTGGATATGTTATACTATTTTCTCCTTTTTCAAGACAAATAGAATAGAATACAACACCCAGAAATAAACCCTGATATATGGCCAAATGACTTTTGACAAGTTGCCAAGACTTTTCAAAGTAGAAAGGATAGTATTTTCAACAAATGGTGTTGAGAAGTCTTGTTGTCAACATGCAAAAGAAGGAGGATGGGCCCTTACCTAATATCATATGCAAAAATTAATGAAAACATGTCAAGAAACTAAATATAAGACCTAATAAAATAAAAAGTCTTAGAAGAAGACACAGGACAAGGGCTTCATGACATTGGACTTGGCAGTGTTTTCCTCAATATGAAACGAAGGAACAACAAAGGTACAGCTAACAAAAATATAAACAATTTTCAGTACATAGTTTTAAAAAATTGTGTATCAAAGCAATGTAAACAGAATACAATGGCAACCCACAAGATGGGAGAAAATATTTGAAAGCCATCTATCTGACAAGAGATTTCTATTCAGAATATACAGAGAGCTCCTACACCTCAACAAAAAGGAAACACCCTGATTCAAAAATGGATAAAAGACTTGAATACATGGTTCTTCAAAAAGATGTACAAACGACTAAGCAGTTGAATAGATGCTCCATATCACTAAATGCATGTTTATATATTTGTGTGCATGCATACACACACAAGCACACACACACATACACAAGCAGAAAACAAGTATTGGTGAGGACGTGAGGGAGTTGGAACCATTGTTCTATGTCAGTGGGAATGTAGAATGATACAGCTGCTTTGCAAAAGAGTATGGCAATTTTTCAGATATTGAAAAATAGAATTACTACATGATCCAGTAATTTTACTATGAGGTATACTCAAAGGAATTGAAATCAGGGTCTTAAAGAAATATTTGTACTCTGGTGTTTAGAGCAGTAATAATCAGAGTAGCTAAAATATGAAAGCAACCTAAGTGTTCATCCACTAGTTCCTGGATAAGCAAAGTGTGGTATACCCATATAATACAATATTATTCAGTGTTAAGAAGGAAAAGATCTAGGAATATGCTACAACATGGATGAATCTTGAGGAAATTGAGCTACCAAAAATGCCATTTTTGTGACTTTTAGTGAGTCCTAACAATACAACTACTTATTTCAATTGTATGGGGTACTTAGTGTAGTCAAAACCATAGAAATTGGGAGGGTAATGATGCTTTTCAGGTGGTTATGGAACAAAAAGGAAAGTTATGTTTAAACGATATAGAGTTACAGTTTTAAAACATGAAAAAGAATTAAAAAGATAAATGGTGATGTTGATCGCCCAATAATATGAATGTATTTAATATCACTGAACGGTGCACTTTATAATAATTAACATGTTATATTTTATGTTATTTGATTTTACCAACATACACAATTGGGAAAGAATGTAATATCAGGAAAGGGAGTGGACCTGGGATAGAGCAGAGAGTAATCAGAAGGGTGAGACGCTGCGTATGTTGAAGAAGAAGAGCTGAGAGTCTTCATTGGCCAGAAGAGACTTTATAAAAAAAAATTACTCTGAGGGTGTATTAAATAGATATCTGTGGGTGTACTGCTATCTCCCATGGGTTATCTTAAAGAGTCTGTAATAAAGTCCATAAGGCTTGCTGAGGCTTTTTTAAAAACTGGATTCCCTATAAGATAATTAGAGGGTGGTACTTAAGTCTATGTCTAGGTTGACAGATTTTGCAGGGAAGACGAACTTGAGAACAGTGGAGGTCCTGAGAGTGTAAGTACCTGGAAATTGGAAAATAAATAATAAAGGGAATTAGGAAAACTTTGGACTTCGAAGGTCATGTATTATTACTGAATCAGACCTGAGATTTCTAAGGAGTTATATACACAGTTGCTATTTGGATTACTTGTTGATAAAGATAAGTGGAAAAACTAGAGTCGTTCCCAAGTGTAGGTAAGATATAATGAGAGGATGGAGGTGGAAAGTAGGGAGACCCAGAGAAAAGTGGGAAGGTCATATTGGGCCAAGATGGTGGTAATATCCAACAGAACAGATGGTAGGACAGACGATGGATTCATCTTTTTTATTTCGCCTCCCCCCTCATCCTTAATAATTCTTTGGGAATATTTCACTGCTCTGTGATGCAGGTACAGAATTCGAGTGAGGAGGCTACACCTTCAGTGTCCAGCTGTCTGAGTCCTCAGTGTGCTTCAAATGATGGAGAACTATTGCTTCTTTATGAGAAGGGTTAGTACCTCGTAGCTAAGCTTAAGCTGGAGCTTATGCAATATTGATTCCATTTTATATATACTGTTGGCATGGAGGTTCCTCCTCCTCTTTTCTTGAACATTATGAAATGAATCTATATTTCTCAGTATTTGGGTATATCAGATAAATACGTTAAGTAAAGGAATCTTATATATTGCTCCCTGCATAGTTTGCTCTTTCTTGTTTCTCTTTTACCTTTACTAAATTAGCACAGGGAGAGACCTTGAAATGTTCTAATCAGGAGAGATTAGAACATCATATTTCTAGAGAGGTTGGTTGGACAGAGCAGGGGTCCCAGTGAGAATCCAAGCTTCTGTTTCTACGTGGAAGTGTACCTGTGTAGAATAGAGGGCTCCAGGAAATATCCTAGAATATTCCAATGTCCCTGTGGGAGATCATTAAGAGAGGCAGTATGTGGTACCAGATGAGTGTACTATGACATGTTTGTCAGTCATCTGATGTGAGATTCTCAGAGCCAATCCCATATGGTAGGGCTGAGTGCAGAGTGATGAAGAACCCGTGAAAGCCTTTGATTGCATGTTAAAGATGAAGCTCTGATTTCGGGGAGAATTTTCTTACCTGACTGAATGTCACCCTTCTGTGGGGATGAGATTCTGTGCTTTTCCTCTGTTGATGACCACTGACTGAAAATCATTAGAGAATAATGTCTAGACAGCATTCTTTATTTAATTTCTTAAAGAAGAGAACATAGAAAACATTTTTATCCACTTTCAAATTGAGGATCAAGGGGAATGACATCAGTGAAAATGTCAGCGTAGGGAGCTCTGGCTTGTGTCCATCCCCAGAAACACTGACATACGTGGTACAATTTGTCAAAATGATCTTATCAACACATGTAAGTTTTCTTTTCTTTTCGCCCTGTAGATTTATCTTTCATTGAAACTTTACTTACTACAGGATGTGGAGAATAAACAAGGAAGTAGAAACTGTATTTCCTGATGAGAGAATCACTAAGTCACATTAGCTGTTCTGAGCTATGTTTTACTCACCGTGACTGTAACTAAAACAAACAAACAAACAAAACACTTTTTTTTTTTAGTAAGTCGGTTCTGACATTTCCTCGTTAAAGACATGGTAACAGATACAGACTTAGATCTACCAGAATTGAGCAAAATTTTGATTGTACCTGTGTTGAATATATGAGCATGACCTGCTACAAATCTTCATTATACTTATTGCCACAACTGACAAATTCCCTTTTTCCACTCCTGATATGTTGCATATAAGGAATGCATAGGTCACTAACCCCAGCTGGTCACAGGTAAACTCTGCCACATGGATTACTGCATGTTTTCCTGCGAGAAGACCATACATTCTCGAGTATCATGCCTGCAGAGTATCTGGGCTCTTCTTTTTTTCTGGATAAAGGTTAGATAATCACCAGATTTTATGAGAAATATAAAAATTGTATTTGCATATTCTTCAGGTTTTTATTTATCCATTCTCTTTCAAGTCCTAAGTGCAAATATTAAAGTGATTTCCAAGAGCGCAGTAAATAACACAGCTACATTTATGCTCCAAAATTAGCAATAAATCATAATACAATTGTAAATGCATTAATGTGTGATTAATGTGTAGATACTTATGTATATGTAATTTTAGTAATGTTTTCTGGATAGCTTCAGAATCTAGGTATTAAAAAAAAGGAAGAAGAAGGAGTTGTTGAAACTCTCAGGGAATTAGAGAGAAGTATTTGTGTCTATAAATGTCAATCTTAAATAATGCATTTTCTCAGAAATAAACTAGGCATAAATTTGTAGGAAAAAACTTCATGAAATGAAAGAGCACGTGAGATGGCTACACAAGGAAAATAATATTCTCAGAGAATAGTGAACAGTGTGGAGTTCAGCAGAAGGGTAATAGAGATTCAGAGAGTAAAACTTTGGAGAACCTAATTATGAGTTCCTCATATTTCATCTTTGGGGAGACGGTAGTCATTTGAAATATGATGTTATAAGATAACATTAACATACTTAAATACTTTCGTTTAGAAATGACCACTTAGAACCAGAATAAATGAAATAGAAAACAAAATAAAGTTTTTTTTTGATTTTTAAAGACCTCAGGTGAGTGATGATAATTTAAAAATACATTATGTCTTTCACCGCAAAGTAAAGGAGCTGTTACAGTGGAGGATTACTGGACTGAATGTCAATATTATGACATAGTATGAGTGTGTTTCGTGTTTGGTAATTGCAATCATTGTTGCTTTTGTTGTGGTCATCCATTTACAATGCTTGGTGTCAGTTTATCTCTTGTGAAAATAAAATACAGTGTGTGTGTGTGTGAAAAAAAATGCATGATGCCTTGAGTAAATTTGTATGGAATTTGAGATCTGGAAAAAAGCATTTCTTTTCTGTAATGCTAGGATGCTAATTGGACATTTTTGCAAGAAAGAGATTTCATGATGCAAATCTCGTGTCTCTAAGGTGGGAAGTCAGTTCATGGGGGAACATTGTATTAAACTTGTGTGAGTGGAGAAATATTTATTTGGAAGGAAGAGGTCACGAATCCCTTTTTAATAAAGTTAGTGGTTTATAGTATAGCGAATGAGCAAAATGGCTATTTCTGAAATTTAAAAAAATAATATATTTCTTCAGCATTTATATTATGAAGCTGATGTAAAATATTAAAAATTCTTTATTTTGAAAAACAATGTAATCACTTTGACATAAATCATATATATTGAACCCGTGGTACACACACACGATAAAACTTAGGTTCAAAAAATTTTTTACACTTAAGAAATATTTTCAAGTGTAGTCGATTTACAATGTTGTGGATTTTTTAAATACATGTTTATTGGAGTATAATTGCTTTATAACATTGTATTAGTTTCTGCTTTACAACAAAGTGACTCAGGTATATGTATACATATATTCCCCATATTCCCCCCTCTTGAGCCTTCCTCCCGCACTCCCTATCCCACCCCTCTGGGGGACATAAAACACCGAACTGATCTCCCTGTGCTATGCGGCAGCTTACCACTAGCTATTTTACATTTGGTAGTGTATATAAGTCAGTGTTACTCTCTCACTACGTCCCTGTCTCCCCTTCCCCCCTGTGTCATTAAGTCTGTTCTCTACATCTGTGTCTCTATTCCTGCCCTGTCACTAGGTTCGTCAGTACCATTTTTCTAGATTCCATATATATGTGTTAGCATATGGTATTTGTTTTTCTCTTTCTGACTTACTTCACTCTGTATGACAGACTCTAGGTCCAACCACCTCACTGCAAATAACTCAATTTTGTTCCTTTTTATGGCTGAGTAATACTCCACTGTATATATGTGCCACATCTTCTTTATATATTCATCTGTTGATGGACATTTAGGTTGCTTCTATGTCCTGGGTAATATAAATAGTGCTACAGTGAACATTGTGGTACATGTGTCCTTTTGAATTATGGTTTTCTCCGGGTATATGTCCAGTAGTGGGATTGCTGCATCAAATGTAGTTCTATTTTTAGCTTTTAAGGAATCTCCATAATGTTCTCGATAGTGGCTGTATCAGTTTACATTCCCACCAACAGTACAGGAGGGTTCCCTTTTCTCCACACCTTCTGCAGCCTTTATACATTGTTGTATTAATTTCTGCTGTGCAGCAAAGTGATTCAGTTATATATATATATATATATATTATATATATATATATATATATATATATATATATATATATATATTCTTTTCCATTATGGTTTATCACAGGATAATGAATATAGTTTCCTCTGCTATACAGTAGGTCTTTGTGGTTTGTCCATCCTATGTAGAATAGTTTGCTTCTGCTATTCCAAAACTCCCAATCTTTCCTTCACTCTCTCCTTGGCAACCACAACTCTGTTTTCTATATCTGTGTGTTTGTTTCTGTGTCACTGACATGTTCATTTGTGTTCTGTTTTCGATTCCACATATAAGTGATATTATATGGTATTTGTCTTTCTCTTTCTGACTTACTTCACTTAGTGTCATTATCTCTAGGTCCATCCATGTTGCTGCAAATGGCATTATTTCATTCTTTTTTATGTCTGAGTAATATCTATTGTATACGTATAACACACCTTCTTTATACATTCATTTTTCAATGAACATTTAGATTGTTTCCATGTCTTGGCTGTTATAAATAGTGCTGCTATGAACATAGGGTTTCATGTATCTTTTTGAATTATAGTTTTGTCTAGATATGTGTCCACAAGTGGGATTGCTAGATCATATGGTAACTCTCTTTATAGTTTTTTTGAGGAACCTCCATACTGTTTTCCATAGTGGCTGTACCAACTTATATGGCCACCGAGAGTGTAGAAGGGTTCCCTTTTCTCCATACCCCCTCCAGCATTTGTTAATTGTAGATTTTTTAAATGATGGCCATTCTGATCAGTGTGAAGTGATACCTCATTGTAATTTGGATTTACATTTCTCTAATAATTAGTGATGATGAGCATCTTTTCATGTGCCTATTGGCTATCTGTATGTCTTCTTTGGAGAAATGTTTATTTAGGTCTTCTACCCATTTTTCCATTGAGTTATTTGTTATTTTGTTATTGAGTTGTATGAGCTGTTAGTATAGTTTGGAAATTAAGCCCTTGTCAGTCTCATCATTTGTTAATATTTTCTCACAGTCCATAGGTTGTATTTTCATTTTGATTATGGTTTCCTTTGCTGTGCAAACGTTTATAAATTTGATTAGTTCCTGTCTCTTTTTTGCTTTTACAGTAAGTCCCCTACATGTGAACAAGTTCTGTTCCAAGAGTGCATTTGTAAGTCCAATGTGTTTGTAAGTCCAACAAAGTTAGCCAAGGTACCCAACTTACACAGTCAGCTATATGTTATTGTATCGTAATAAGATTAAAATACTTTTCACACAAACAGTACATAAAAAACAAACACAAAAACAAAGAAAACATTTTTAATCTTACAGTACAGTAACTTGACAAGTACAGTAATACAGTACAACAGCTGGGATACTCGGGCTGGCAACGAGGGAACGGGCGAGAAGAGTTACTGATTGGAGGAATGACAGGATGTGGGAGATGGAAGAGGTGAAGGATTATCAGCAGTAGGAGACAGAGGGCAAGCTCTAATTTCACTCGTACCTCACGTTGCTGGCACAAGTTCTGGTTCCTTGCTGGATTTAATTCTATCTACCCTCTTGAAAAAATGATCCATTGATGTATGGGTCATAGCTCTTTTTTTCTCATCATAGATGACAAGGTATCACTGGATTGCATTCTGAATAGCTGCTGCCACCTTTGGGTACCATTGTAGGTTCGGGTCCTGTGCCTCATAAAACTAACAGTGCTTCCTCAAATAACGAAGATTCCCTTTCCATTTTCTGTGTCGTGAATCTCTTCAGTTCTTCAGTTGCTTCTTTTTCCTCCTGTTCCTCTTCATCCTTTCTCTGGGCCTCCAATTCCATCAGTAAGCTCCTCATGTTGCACAGCAAGGAGTGCAATGAACTTGTTGTCTTGCAGATCTAGCTCCAGCTTCTCGCTGAGGGTCACTACGTTGCTAAAGACCTCTTCGGACTTCTGATCTACCTTCTCAAATCCACAAAAATCATGAACAAACTGTGGGCAAATGTTCTTCCAATCCCCATTCATAGTGACCGCCATGCCCTCATACTATGCAAAGTCAATGTTTTTATGGTCTTGTAGTTGTTATAGTCCTTCCAAAATTGTCCCTAGGTTGTTCCTGATTTGTCACTTACCTTTACTGCCTGACAAAATGTGCCACAAAAATGATATTTCTTGAAAGTCGCTATAACTCCCTGTTCCATAGGTTGCATGAGCAACGTAGTATTTGGTGAGAGATGCACTACTTTGACATTGGGATGAAAGTCATCTATGAATGGGGGGTGGTCCAGAGCATTGTCGAGCAGCAAAAGAATGTTTTCCTGGGACGTCCTTCCCCAAGCAATATTTCTGTACATCTTGGATAAAGCGGTGGCAAAACCAGTCCTGGAACGTGGCCTATGTAATCCAGGATTTGGGGTTATGCTTCCACACAACAGGAAGAGAGCTCTTGGCTATATGTTTAAGGGTTCTTGGGTTCTCTGAATGATAAACTAAGAGAGACTTCAGCTTCATATCACCGGAAGCATTGCCACCAAACAACAGTTAGCCTATCCTTTACTGCTTTACAGCCTGGTATCAACTTTTCCTCCTTACTGATGTAACTTCCATCCGGCATCCTCTTCCAGTACAGTTGTGTCTCATCCACATTAAAAACATGGTTGGGTAAATGCACACTATCATCAATAATTTCTCAAAGTGTTTCGGGAAGTTCCTGGACAGCTACCCTATCTGCACCTGCTGCCTCTCCACTTACTTTTACATTGTGAAGTTTGGCTCTAGCCTTGAACTGATGAAACCAGCCATGGCTGGCATGAAAAGATGTGCCCTCTGATTCTTTGTCGTGTTTCTTCTTCAAGTCTTCATAAAGGCTTTTAACTTTCTCTTGATCCAGCATTAAGCTGAGCAGGACTCAGCACTGATGTTGATGCTGCATCCACACACTGAGAAGTTTCTCCATCTCCTCCATCACTTTTCCATGCTTCTTGGATATTTTGTCAACATCGTCGGCACAGCAGACTTCACATGTTCCATGATCTTGTCCTTGTTCTTTAGATTCGTGCCAATGATTGAATGATTCATGTTATTAGAATGAGGGATGTCTAACATCTTTTTGCCTCACTCCACTCTCTCAATTATTTTCACTTTTGTTTCCATCATTATCGTTTGGCGCTTCTTAACAGTACCAGGTACATCACTGCTGCTTTTACACTTGCTTCCAGACATCTTGGGCTTGAAATAAAGGTACTGTAATACTGTACTCTATACAGTACTGTAAAGTACACAGAAGCACAACCACTTATAGAGGAATCACGCACGTGACTATGTATGCCAGACACATGAACTAACTTACATGATTGGACCTGCGAATGGACGTTTGCATCTTTGAAAGTTTGCAACTTGAAGGTTCATATGTAGGTGACTTACTGTATTTGTACTGCCCAGGGAGAACTACCTAGGAAGACACTGGTATGATTTATGTCAGAGAATGTTTTGCTTATGTTCTCTTCTAGGAGTTTTAAGGTGTCATATCTTATATTTAAACATATAAGCCATTTTGAGTTTATTTTTGTGTATGCTGTGAGGGTATGTTCTGACTTCACAGATTTGCATACAGCTGTCCAACTTTTAAAACACCACTTGCTGAAGAGAGTATCTTTTCCCCATTGTATTTTCTTGCCTCCTTTGTTGAAGGTTAATTGACCATAGGTGTGTGGGTTTATTTCTGGGGTCTCTATTCCATTCCATTGATCCCTGTATCTCTTTCTGTGCCAATACCATGTGGTTTTGATTGCTGTAACTTTGTAGTATTGTCTGAAGTTTAGGAGGGTTATGCCTCCTGCTTTGTTCTTTTTCTTGGGGATTGTGTTGACCGTTCTGACTTTTTATGGTTCCAGTTACATTTTAGGATTATTTGTTCTAGTTCTTGGAAAAATGTCATGGGTAATTTGATAGGGATCACATTAAATCTGTACATTGCTTTGGGTAGTATGGCCATTTTAACACTATTAATTATTCCCATCCAAGAGTGTGGGATGTCTTTGCATTTCTTTGAATCATCTTCAGTTTCCTTTACTAATGTTTTGTAGTTCTCAGCATTTAAGTCTTTCACCTCCTTGGTGAGGTTTATTCCTAAGTATTTTATTTTTTGATGCCATTTTAAGAAGGATTGCTTGTTTACATTCCCTTTCTGATATTCATTGTTAGTGTAAAGAAATGCAACCAGGGACTTCCCTGGTGGTTCTGCGGTTGAGAATCTGCCTGCCAATACAGGGGATATGGGTTTGAGCCTTGGTGCAGGAAGACCTCACATGCCATGGAGCAACTAAACCTGTGTTCCACAACTACTTAGCCTGCACTCTAGGGCCAGTGAGCCACAACTACTGAGCCCATGTGCCAGAACTACTTAAGCCCGCGTGCCTAGAGCACATGCTCCACAACAAGGGAAGCCACTGCAATGAGAAGCCTGCACACCACCATGAAGACTAGCCCCCATTGGCCACAACTAGAGAAAGCCCGTGCACAGCAAGGAAGACCCAATGCAGCCAAAATAAATTAAAAAAAAAAGAAAAACCAGGAAATGCAACCAATTTATGTATGTTAATCTTGTATCCTGCTACTTTGCTGAATTTGTTTATCAGTTCTAGTAGTGTTTGTGTGGAATTTTTAGTGTTTCCTTTATATATATTATCATGTCATCACATATAATGACAACTTTACCTCTTCCCTTCCAATTTGGTTAGATTTTATTTCTTTTTCTTGTCTGATTGCTGTGGCTAGGACTGCCAATACTATGTTGAAGAGAAGAGGTGAGAGTGGGCATCCTTGTCTTGTTCCAGATTTTAGTGGGAAGGCTTTCAGCTTATGAACATTGAGTATTATATTGGCTGTGGGTTTGTCATAAGTAGCTTTTATTGTGTTGAGATATGTTTCCTCTATACCCACTATGGTAAGCGTTTTTATCATGAATGGATGTTGAAGTTTATCAAATGCTTTTTTGGCATCTATTGGGATGATCAGTTGTTTTGTGTTTTTCCTTTGTTAATGGGGTGTATCATGTTGATTGATTTGTATATGTTGAAACAACTTTGTGACACTGGGGTGAATCAAATTTGGTCATGGTGTATGATCCTCTTATGTGTTGTCGGATTCGGTTTCCTAATCTTCAGTTAAGAATTTTTGCATCTATATTTATCAAAGATATTGGCCTGCAATTTTCCTTTTTGGTAGTGTCTTTCTCTGTGGTTTTTTTTTTCTTTAAGTCTTTATTGCATTTGTTACAATATTGCTTCTGTTTTATGTTTTGGTTTCTTCTTTGTGAGGCATGTGGGATCTTAGCTCCCTGACCAGGGATCGAACCCGCACACACTGCACTGGAAGGTGAAATCTTAACTGCTGGACCACCAAAAAAGTCCCCATCTGTTTTTTTTGTTTTTTTTTTAGTAAATTTCTTTCTTTATTTTTGGATGCATTAGTTGTTCGTTGCTGTGCACAGGCTGTCTCTAGTTGTGGCGAGCGGGGGCTACTCTTTGTTGTGGTGTGTGGGCTGTTCATTGTGGTGGCTTCTTTTGTTGCAGAGCATGGGCTCTAGGTGTGAGGGCTTCAGTAGTTGTGGCTATCAGGTTCAGTAGTTGTGTCTCGTGGGCTGTAGAGTGAAGGCTCAGTAGTTGTGGAACACAGGATTAGTTGCTCCGTGGCATGTGGGATCTTCCCGGACCAGGGCTCGAACCTATGTCCCCTGCATTGGCAGATGGATTCCTAACCACTGTGCCACCAGGGAAGTCCCCCCCATCTGGTTTTGATATCAGGGTGATGGTGGCTTCATAGAATGACTTTGGAAGTATCCCTTACTCTTCAATATTTTCGAAGAGCTTGAGAAGATTCAGTGTAATTTCTGCTTTGTATATTTGATAGAATTTGCCTGTGAAACCATCTGATCCTGGATTTTGTTGGTAGAGAGTTATTTTAAATTACAGATTGTATTTTGCTTTTAGTGAACAGTCTGTTCAAGTTATCTATTTCTTCTTGATTCAGTTTTGTTTAGCTGTAAAATAACAACATATATTTTTAGGTTATGTTAGCACCTAAATACCATATACTAGACCACAAAAGAGCAAAGAAAAAAATATTAAAATATTTTTTCAAATAGAAAAAGTATTGAAATATTTTTAAGAAATTGGGATAATATTACTAATTACAATAATGACAAATTGTTCTGAACTTAAAGACTACTTTATATAAGATGCATATTATATGCTTATCCTTTTATTGTTTTTAAATACATGGAATGTTTTCTCCTTTCTAATATAATTCTTTTATTTTACCTGTATATTGGGAAAAAAATTGGTTGCACATAATATAAAAAATTACACTTTAATAGGAGATATTAATCCATTTACATTTACTGTAGTACTGAAAATATTTAGGTTTAGAGTTACCATGTTATTGAGTGATGTTTTTTATTTATTTATTTTTAAAAAGATTTAATTTGGTGGGGGGCATAAATTATTTATTTATTTATTTTTAACATCTTTATTGGACTATAATTGCTTTACAATGGTGTGTTAGTTTCTGCTTTATAAAAAAGTGAATCAGCTACACATATACATATATCCCTATATCTCCTTTCTCTTGTGTCTCCCTCCCACCCTCCCTATCCCACCCCTGTAAGTGGTCACAAAGCACTGAGTTCATCTCCCTGTGCTATGCAGCTGTTTTCTACTAGCTATCTGTTTTACATTTGGTTGTATATATAAGTTCATGCCACTCTCTCACTTCGTCCCAGCTTTCCCTTCCCCCTCCCCATGTCCTCAAGTCCATTCTCTACATCTGTGTCTTTAGTCCTGTCCTGCCCCTAGGTTCTTCCCAACCATTTTTTTCTTTCTTTTTAGATTCCATATATATGTGTTAGCATACAGTATTTGTTTTTCCCCTTCTGACTTACTTCATTCTATATGACAGACTCTAGGTCCAACCATCTCACTACAAATAACTCAATTTCATTTCTTTTTATGGCTGAGTAATATTCCATTTTATATTGCAGATATGCAACATCTTCTTTATCCATTCATCAGTGGATGGACACTTATGTGGCTTCCATGTCCTGGCTATTGCAAATAGAGGTGCAAAGAACATTGTGGAACATGACTCTTTTTGAATTGTGGTTTTCCCCAGGAATATGCCCAGTAGTAGGATTGCTGTGTCATATGGTAGTTCTATTTTTAATTTTTTAAGGAACCTCTGTACTGTTCTCTATAGTGGCTGTATCAATTTACATTCCCACCAACCATGCAAGAGGTTTCCCTTTTCCCCACACCTCTGCAGCATTTATTGTTTGTAGATTTTTTTGATGATGGCCATTCTTACCTGTGAGAGTTGATACCTCATTGTAATTTTGATTTGCATTTCTCTAATGATGAGTGATGTTGAAATTCTTTCATGTGTTTGTTGGCAATCTGTATATCTTCTTTGGAGAAATGTCTATTTAGGTCTTCTGCCCATCTATGGATTGGGTTGTTTGTTTTTTTTTCATATTGAGCTGCATGGGCTGCTTGTAAAGTTTGGAGATTAATCCTTTGTCAGTTGCTTCGTTGGTAAATATTTTCTCCCATTCTGAGGGTTGTCTTTTCTTCTTGTTTACGTTTTCCTTTGCTGTGCAAACGCTTTTAAGTCTCATTAGGTCGCATTTTTTTTATTTTTGCTTTTATTTCCATTTCTCTAGGAGGTGGGTCAAAAAGGATCTTGCTGTGATTGATGTCGTAGAGTGTTCTGTCTATGTTTTCCTCTAAGAGTTTGATAGTGTCTGGCCTTACATTTAGGTCTTTAATCCATTTTGAGTTTATTTTTGTGTATGGTGTTAGGGAGTCTTCTAATTTCATTCTTCTACCTGTAGCTGTCCAGTTTTCCCAGCACCACTTATTGAAGAGGCTGTGATTTCTCTATTGTATATTCTTGCCTCCTTTATCAAAAATAAGGTGACCATATGTGTATGGGTTTATCTCTGGGCTTTCTCTCCTGTTCCACTGATCTATATTTCTGGTTTTGTGCCAGTACCATACTGTCTTGATTACCATAGCTTTGTAGTATAGTCTGAAGTCAGGGAGCCTGATTCCTCCAGCTCTGTTTTTCTTCTCAAGATTGCTTTGGCTGTTTGGAGTCTTTTGTGTTTCCATACAAATTGTGAAATTTTTTGTTCTTGTTTTCTGAAAATTGACATTGGTAGTTTGATAGGGATTGCATTTAATCTATAGATTGCTTTGGGTACTATAGTCATTTTCACAATGTTGATTCTTCCAGTCTAAGAACATGGCATATCTCTCTATCTGTTTGTGTCATCTTTGATTTCTTTCATCAGTGTCTTATAGTTTTCTGAGTAAACGTCTTTTGTCTCCTTAGGTGGGTTTATTCCTAGGTATTTTATTCTTTTTGTTGCAGTGGTAAATGAGAGTGTTTCCTTAATTTCTCTTTCAGATTTTTCATCTTTAGTGTATAGGAATGAAAGAGAAAACTGTACATTAATTTTGTATCCTGCAACCTTACAAATTCGTTGACTAACCCTAGTAGGTTTCTGGTAGCATCTTTAGGATTCTCTATGTATAGTATCATGTCATCTGCAAACAGTGAGAGCTTATCGTCTTCTTTTCTGATTTGGATTTCTTTTATTTCTTTTTCTTCTCTGATTGCTGTAGCTAAAAATTCCAAAACTGTGTTGAATAATAGTGGTGAGAGTGGGCCACCTTGTCTTGTTCCTGATCTTGGTGGAAATGGTTACACTTTTTCACCATTGAGAATGATGTTGGCTGTGGGTTTGTCATATATGGCCTTTATTATGTTGAGGAAAGTTCCCTCTATGCCTACTTTCTGGAGGGTCCTTATCATAAATGGGTGTTTAATATTGTCAAAAGCATTTTCTGCATCTATTGAGATGATCATATGTTTTTTATCCTTCAGTTTTTTAATATGGTGTACCACATTGATTTGCATGTATTGAAGAATTCTTGCATCCCTGGGATAAACCCCACTTGATCATGGTGTATGATCCTTTTAATGCGCTATTGGATTCTGTTTGCTAGTGTTTTGTTGAGGATTATTGCATCTATGTTCATCAGTGATATTGGCCTGTAGTTTTCTTTCTATGTGACATCTTTGTCTAGTGTTGGTGTCAGGGAGATGGTGGTCTCATCGAATAAGTTTGGGAGAGTTCCTCCCTCTGCTATATTTTGGAAGAGTTTGAGAAGGATAGGGGTTAACTCTTCTCTAAATGTTTGATAGAATTCGCCTGTGAAGCCATCTGGTCCTGGGCTTTTGTTTGTTGGAAGATTTTTAATCACAGTCTCAATTTCAGTGCTTGGGATTGGTTTGTTTATAATTTCTATTTCTTCCTGGTTCAGTCTTGGAAGGTTGTGCTTTTCTAAGAATTTGTCCATTTCTTCCAGGTTGTCCATTTTATTGGCATATAGTTGCTTGCAGTAATCTCTCATGATCCTTTGTATATCTGCAGTGTCAGTTGTTACTTCTCCTTTTTCATTTGTAATTCTATTGATTTGAGTCTTCTCCCTTTTTTTCTTGATGAGTCTGGCTAATGGTTTATCAATTTTGTTTACCTTCTCAAAGAACCAGCTTTTAGTTTTTTTGGTCTTTGCTGTTGTTTCCTTCATTTCTTTTTCATTTATTTCTGATCTGATCTTTATGATTTCTTTCCTCTGCTGACTTTGTTTTTCTTTTTTTTTCTCTAATTGCTTTAGGTGTAAGGTTAGCTTGTTTATTTGAGATGTTTCTTGTTTCTTGAGGTAGGATTGTACTGCTATAAACTTTCCTCTGAGAACTGCTTTTGCTGCATCCCATAGGTTTTGGGTCGTCATGTTTTCTTTGTCATTTGTTTCTAGGTATTTTTTTATTTCCTTTTTGATTTCTTCAGTGATGTCTTGGTTATTAAGTAGTGTATTGTTTAGCGTCCATGTGTTTGTATTTTTTTACAGATTTTTTCCTGTAATTGATATGTAGTCTGATAGCATTGTGGTTGGAAAAGATACTTGATACGATTTCAATTTTCTTAAATTTACCAAGGCTTGATTTGTGACCCAAGATATGATCTATCCTGGAGGATGTTCCACGAGCACTTAAGAAAAAGTGTATTCTGTTGTTTTTGGATGGAATATCCTATAAATATCAATTAAGTCCATCTTGTTTAATGTATCATTTAAAGCTTGTGTTTCCTTATTTATTTTCATTTTGGATGGTATGTTCATTGGTGAAAGAGGGGTGCTATAGTCCCCTACTATGATTGTGTCACTGTCGATTTCCCCTTCTATGGCTGTTAGCATTTGCCTTATGTATTGAGGTGCGCCTATGTTGGGTGCATAAATATGTGCAATTGTTATATCTTCTTCTTGGATTGATCCCTTGATCATTATGTAGTGTCCTTCTTTGTCTCCTGTAATAGTCTTTATTTTAAAGTCTTTTTTGTCTGATATGAGAATTGCTACTCTAGCTTTCAGTTGATTCCCATTTGCATATAATATCTTATTCCATCCCCTCACTTTCAGTGTGTATGTGTCCCTAGGCCTGAAGTGGACCTCTTGTAGACTGCATATATACCGGTCATGTTTTCGGATCCATTCAGCCAGTCTATGTGTTTTGGTTGGAGCATTCAATCCATTGACATTTAAGGTATTTACTGATATGTATGTTCTTATTACCATTTTCTTAATTGTTTGGGTTTGTTACTGCAGGTGTTTTCCTTCTCTTGAGTTTCCTGCCTAGAGAAGTTCCTTTAGCATTTGTTGTAAAGCTGGTTTGATGGTGCTGAATTCTCTTAGCTTTTGCTTGTCTGTAAAGCTTTTAATTTCTCTGTCGAATCTGAATGAGATACTTGCTGTGTCCAGTAATCTTGGTTTTAGCTTTTTCCCTTTCATCACTTTAAATATGTCCTGCTAGTCCCTTCTGGCTTGTAGAGTTTCTGCTGAAAGATCAGCTGTTAACCTTATGCAGATTCCATTCTATGTTATTTGTTGTTTTTCTCTTTCTGCTTTTAATATTTTTTCTTTGTATTTAATTTTTGATAGTTTGATTAATATATGTTTGACATGATTCTCCTTGGGTTTATCTTGTATGGGACTCTCTGCGCTTCCTGGATGTGATTAACGATTTCCTTTCCCATATTAGGGAAGTTTTTAACTATAATCTCTTCAAATATTTTATCAGTCTCTTTCTTTTTCTCTTCTACTTCTAGGACCCCTATATTTGAATGTTGGTGCGTTTAATGTTGTCCCAGAGGTGTGTCAGATTGTCCACAATTATTTTCATTCTTTTTTCTTTATTCTGCTCTGCGGTAGTTATTTCCACAATTTTATCTTCCAGGTCATTTATCCATTCTTCTGCCTCAGTTATTCTGCTATTGTTTCCTTCTAGAGAATTTTTAATTCCATTTATTGTGTTGTTCATCATTGTTTGTTTGTTCTTTGGTTCTTCTAGGTCCTTGTTAAACATGTCTTGTATATTCTCCTTTCCAGTTCCTAGATTTTGGATCATGTTTACTATCATTACCCTGAATTCTTTTTTAGGTAGACTGCCTATTTCCTCTACATTTGTTTGGTCTGGTGGGTTTTTACCTTGCTCCTTCATCTGCTGTGTGTTTCTCTGTCTTCTCATTTGGCTTTGGGGACTGTGTTTGGGGTCTCCTTTTTGCAGGCTGCAGATTCGTAGTTCCTGTTGTTTTTGGTGTCTGTCCCCAGTGGCTAAGGTTGCTTCAGTGGGTTGTGTAGGCTTTCTGGTGGAGGGGACTGGTGCCTGTATTCTGGTGGGTGTTTCTGGATATTGTCTTTCTAGTGGGCAGCTCCGCATCTGGTGGTGTGTTCTGGGGTGTCTGTGACCTTATTATGATTTGAGGCAGCCTCTCTGTTAATGGGTGGGTGTGCATTCCTGTCTTGCTAGTTGTTTGGCATGGGGTATCCAGCACTGGATCTTTCTGGTCTTTGAGTGGAGCTGGGTTTTAGCATTGAGATGGATATCTCTGAGAGAGCTTTCACCGTTTGATATTACAAGGTGCAGGAGGTCTCTGGTAGACCAATGTCCTGAACTCGGCTCTCCCACCTCAGAGGCACAGGCTTGACACCTGGCCAGAGCACCAAGACCCTGTTAACCACACGGCTGAAATTAAGAGGAGAGGTAGCTTTGGTACATCTCAAAGACCACCATTGGGATTCACTGACCATTTTCTCTCCAGAAGTGAAGAAAACAAAATTCAGTCTTTGGCTTGACAGCCACTTTGGTAGCCAGCCTCCAAGATGGCCCTAATTATCCCCTAATTAACTCCCAGTCTTCATGCACCTGTGTGGCCCCTCGTCCTTGAAAAGGGCTGACTGTTTAACTAATAAGACATTGCAGAAATGACAAAGTGCAGCTTCCAAAGGTATAAAAGACATTGCAGCTTCTGCTTTGGTTTCTGCTAGATCACTCTTCCTGGGTAAGCCAGCTGACATGTCATGAGGACACTCAAGCAGCCCTAAGGAGAGATCCATGTGTCAAGGAACTGAGGCCTCTTACTTACAGCTACATGAGTGAGTCATCTCAGAAGTCAAAAGATTTAATTTTATTTATTTTTGGTTGTGTTGGATCTTTGTTGCTGCACAGGTTTTCTCTTGTTCTGTCAAGCAGGGGCTACTCATTGCTGTAGTGCACGGGCTTCTCCTTGCTGTGGTTTCTCTTGTTGTGGAGTATGGGATCTAGGTGCATGGGATTCAGTAGTTGTGTCATGCAGGCTCAATTGTTGTTGCTTGCAGGCTCTAGAGTGCAGGCTCAGTGGTTGTGGTACACGGGCTTAGTTGCTCTGTGACATGTAGGATCTTCCCAGACCATGGCTTGAACCCCTGTCCCCTGCATTGGCAGGCAAATTCTTACCCACTGTGCCACCACGGAAGTCCAGTGTGCTCTTTTTTAAACCTAGTTTGTTTTCATTATTTTCTATCTTAACGATTCTGTATTAAATAAAAAAAATAATACTCCTTTCTACCCCTCCTCTTTAAGGATTATATATGAAGAAGTATGTCTTATTTATTAATCTCAAATTTTCACCTTACTTTTAAGAACTAATCACAATGTGAAGTATTTAATACCTTTCACTTCCACCTTGAAAAGCATGGATATTAAAGTGTTAATATAATTACCTTCCTTATTTTTTTTTTTTACTTTATATTATGTATAAAAAACAACTAAAAACATGCATGGTTTGTAAGGAAATGACAAATTTCAGAAAATTCAGAATCTGAATACACTCTATACATAGCTTCTAGATAAAGACACAGAAAATTGCCGGATACTCAGAGGCCCCCTTGTCCCATTCTAGTGACTCCCCTTAAGGATTAATATTGTTCTGATATCTCACAAAAAGATCACTTTACCTGTATTTTATATAAATGTTATGGCACAGTAAAATCACTTTTGGATTGGACTTTTTTAATTTTATGTTGTTTGTGAATATGCCTATATGGTTGCCTGTTGTTGTGATCATGCATTGCCACTGTTGCATAGGATTCCGTAGTGTAAATATGTAACTATTAATTTATTCTAAAATGTATTACAATATGAGTGATTTTCAGTTTGTGTCTATTGAGAATAGTACTGGTATATAAATTCAAGAACTTGAGTTTTGGTGGTGTGTGTATAAATTATTGTTCAGTATACATGTAGTAGTAACCTTTTCAAGTCATAGCTTTCATGTGTTTATCTTTTTAGATATGTCTAAATATTTTCAAAACATTTGTATGACTTTTCATCCTCGGCAGCAGTGAATAAGATTCAAGGATTATACACAAGTATACTTTTATATACTGTACTATTGTATTATATTGTATATTATACTATAGGATTTATATACTATACTATTATACACAAGTTTACAAGTCTTGTCAAACTTGATAATACCTGTCATTTTCATTTGAACTTTCCGGTTGGTGAGTGATAATTCCAGATATCAATTTTTTGCTTTAACTGACTACTAAGAAGCCCAGCATCTTTTGATATGTTTACTTAACATACTGTACTCTCTTTTTTGAAATATCTTTTGTTATATTTTCCCCATTTTTGCTATTATATTGTCTTCTTATTGAAGACATATTTTAACATCTGAAGACTTCTTATTTAGGAGTTTTTTATATATGCTTGATATGAGTTCTTCTCTCTTTCTGTCTCTCCTTCTCTTTCTTTTGATGAGTATCAGTTTTTATTGTTAATAACATCTAATTAGTTATTTTCCTCTGTATTTATTTATTTAGTCTTATTTCTATTTATTTATGTAGTCTTCTTATCTGTAGCAGAACACATTATTTATTCTAAACCACAAATATGTTTTCCTTTCTTCAATAAATCTAATTATTAAGCTTTAAATTTTACTAAATATGTTGTATAAGAGTATTAATTTTTCTATGACTGCTGAAAGGTTACATCTATCTAAAGGTTACATCTACATCTAGGGTTAGGTATTTTTTTTTTGCTGCTTCAGAAAATGTTGTATTCAGCTTTCTTTTCATTTGCTCCTACTTCTCATTGAGTCACAGAGGTAAACATCACTTCATCCATGGATCTGACTTTTCTCTGATTTCTCATGGTCATTGTCATTAATTCGTCTTGCCTCCTGAAATCTTTAGTAATCCCATTATTCCCCAGAAGCAAAAACCTTCCTTGATCCTTTTTTCACAGATTGATTATTCCCACATTTTAAATGGGAGACTGCAATAAGTTAGGAGAAAATGCCACAAGGGTCTCTCTTTTTTTTCACATCTTGTATCAGCCTCTGCTTGTACTCTCTGTTCAAAGATTTTTGTACAACACATTGATGGAAGATGTCAGTTGGTTCTCTCCTTGGGGCAAAAGACAGATTAATTACCTGACAAATAAAATAAAGACAGTGTCTTTCTCTGTTCAAATGTTGGACAGGGTTGCTTGCATCCCAATTTAAAAGTTTCAGGTGACTGAAGCTTAAGATTCCTAAGCTTTAATCCATACTTGCACCATGCACAGCACCCAACAGGACTGCTTTACATAACCCCATGAGACTTTTGTGTGCAAGTGGAACAGATAAAAATATAAAACTATTGCTGTCTTTTTGTGTCATAAAAATGATTTTTTGTCTCATTTAAAATATTTTTTTCTAAAATCCAAAAATGTGTCAGGCTAAAATATTGGAATTTCAAATATGGTAAAATCTAAGACCCTTCAAATTTCTTTCCAGTTTTGGTGACGATGGGACGCAGTCAGAGATATTACTTCATTAAACACAATAGGTAAGATTCCTTCATAGGCCTGATTGGGGAATATGAAAATAATCCCTGGAAAAATCTGGACATTCTCTAGTTCTCCAGTATTGGTTAAGACGGTAGTAAGGGCCCTTCATTGTCCTATATGTGAATGCAGATCAATTGTGAGCGGTGGGAATAAAAGAAGCAGCCTATATATCCTTTATGTTTGTTTGTTGTACTACTTCTAGAAAGAGGAAGGGTCAACATGTCACCATGGTTGATATAGCAAATAAGCTACTTGAAACTACACAGAAATGTACCTGCTTGTACTTTCTGTGCAGTTACCCTCTCTTTTGGTGTGCCTTGATACCTCCCTCAACTTATGTACCAACACCAGCAGCATTAAGCAGAAATCCAAAGAAATCTATTCTTTGGAATTATGAGGAAGGGAAGAGTCGAAAATTTTATAGCATGCTTTATACAAATATACACGTCACCATCCTTATCTATGTGATACCATGCATGGAAGGTCAGTAGGTTCAGGGGATTCTGGAAGCACCAAGGTCTGTGGGGTTAATCACAGCTGCAATCATGGGCAGTAAAAGAGAAAGACCTTATCTTGGTCACTTTCTCAATGCTAGTAGCTACAAAAAGAAGAGGGCAAAAGACATCTTAGGGAGAAGAGCCAACATTAAATGAAATGTCCTAATTACTCTAGGCAACCTCTCATGATAGCCTGCCATAGCTCCTCAAATCCCTACATACTTGCACAAGGGATAGTGTAATATTATTGGAGCATGCGACTGCAGATTAACATTATTTTTGTTGAAAAAATAAAAATAGGTTCAAGTTATAGGGTTTGAAAAGGGTTTACAGTGTGAGGGAAACTACTGTAACAATGTGGACAGAACCCTTTGGATGGATTCATCATGGGTTTTTTTGTTTTTTGCTGCTTCAGAATCTGTAGTAGAGATTGGTGTGTTCCATGATGCATTCCAGCTTCTTATAAGTTTTAGATGGAATACCCCATTAGAAAGACGTGCACATAAGGAAGATTAGTGAGTCAAACTCCTCTGCCCTCTGTCAGCAGTGGGTGCAAAGGGATTTAGACCAAGTGCTTTCATCCTTTGATGTGCAAAATTTTCCCTATATGAATGATGATTTGTTTGTTTGCAGGTCAGGAGCCTTGGTCTCAATATCCCTGTTTAAAAAGTGTTATCACATGTCTACCAGAAAGAATTGCTGATGATATTGGAAAAAATTGAGAGTTATCCTTAACAATTAAGGGTTTTGCAGCAACATGGATGGACCTAGGGATTGTTATACTGAATGAAGCAAGTCAGACACAGAAAGACAGATATCATATGTTATTGCTTATATGAGGAATCTAAAAAAAAAAGTACAAATGAACTTGTTTACACAACAGAAATAGAATCATGGATATAGAACAAAAACTTATGGTTACCAGGGGATAAGTGGGGAAAGGATAAATTGGGAGATTGGGACTGACATATATACACTACTATATATAAAATAGGTAAGTATTGATAAGAACCTGCTTTATAGCACAGGGAACTCTACTCAGTGGTCTGTACTGGCCGATACAGGAAAAGAATCTTAAAAAAAATACAAGGGTTTGGGGATTATATAATAAATATGAATGTGCAAACCTTTAACATGAAAGGAAAAATCAATTAACTCTGTGGTCCCTGTTAAGGTGAAAACATATTGTACCTCTAATTTTAAAATTTTGAAACCCAGCTCCTATGTTGATGGTATTAGGAGGTGGGGCTTTTGCGAGGTGATTAGGTCATGAGGCCAGAGACTTCAAACATGAGATTAGAGACCTAATAAATGTAGCACACAGAAGATCTTATGACCATTACATGATTTCATTGCTGAGCCAGAAGACCCACATTATGAACCAGAAATTGGTCCCTCACGAGACCCTAATTCAGCTGGCAACTTGTTTGTATTTTTTTTAATTAATTAATTAATTAATTAATTTTTTGGCTGCATTGGGTCTTTGTTGTGGTGTGTGGGCTGCTCATTGGGTGGCTTCTCTTGTTGCGGAGCACGGGCTCTAGGCATGCGTGTTTCAGTAGTTGTGGCACACAGGCTTAGTAGATGTGGCCTGTGGGCTCTAGAGCACAGGCTCAGTATTTGTGGTGCACGGGCTTAGTTGTTCCACGGCATGTGGGATCTTCCTGGACCAGGGCTTGAACTTGTGTCCCCTGCATTGGTAGGCTGATTCTTAACCACTGCATCACCACGGAAGCCCCTGGTAACTTGTTGTTGAACTTTTCATCCTCAGCAATTACGAGAAAAAAAAATTCTGTTGTTTATAAAATACCAAGTCTCCTGTATTTTGTTGTAGCAGTCAAAGAGCTGACTGAGGAGAAATATCTGTGAGCTTGAAGACATATCACGAGAATCCTTTAAATCTCAAAAGAAAAGAGAAAATGGGCAGGGAAGAAATCAACAGAACAGAGTAATCAATAATTGTGAAACAATGAAAAATGCTGTGACCTATACATAATGGGTAAAGCTGGAGGAGAATAAAGATAAATAAGAACAGAAAGTATTTTTTAATAAAGACTGAGAATCTCCCCAAATGAATGTCTGACACTAAAACCACAACATCCAAAGTTAGAGGAACATATGAATAGTAAAGAAAACTGACCAATATCTCTCAGGAACATCAATGCAAAAATCCTCAACAAAATATTAACAAATTGAATCCAACAATATTTTGAGAGAATTTTATATCATGAATAAGAGGGAATAATCCCAGGTATGCAAGGCTGGTGCAACATTCTAAACTCAAATAATTATATCTATCATATCAACACCCTAAAGACAATCATTAGAATATCAGTAGATTCAGAAGAACTTTGAAAAAAATCTAACCCCCATTCTTCATAAAAACTCTCAGTTAAAAATAGAGTGGAGCTTTCTCAAGTTGATAACAAAGATCTACAGGAAACTTTTATCTTACATCAAGATTAATGGTCAAAAACATGAAGCTTTTCCACTAAGTTCAGGTAAAAACAAGGATGTCCCCTTTCATGACTCCTTTTCCATATTTTACTCCAAGTTCTTTGTAATGCAATAAGGTACGAAAATAAATAAAATATATACAGATTGGGTAGAAAAAAATGAAAGCAGCCTAAATTAAATGTGGACCAATGTACTTTATGGACACGTCACCAAAGAAAATAGACACTATGCATATAAGTAAACAGAAGAATAATCCAGATGACATGCTGCCGTGAAAAAGCAAATTACAAATACAATTACATACCACTGTGTAACACTTAGAATGGCTAAAATGTGAACAATGACAAGAACAAATTCTGTAGGGTATGTGGAACAATAGGAAATGTCATTTGTTATTGGTGGAAATGAAAAATAATACAGTTATTTTGGTGGTCTACTTGACACTTGCTATAATATTGAACATTCCCTTACTGTAAAATCCAGCAAGTGTTCTCATGGATATTTACTGAAAGTAGTTTAAAACATACGTCCAGACCAAAACCTGCATATGGATATTTATAGCACCTAATTCAATATTGCCAAAATGTGAATGAAACTAAGGTGTCCTCCAATAGGTGAATGAAATGTTACAGTATTAATATATTCTGGGAATGGGATAATATTGACTAAAAATGTAAGCTGTCAAGCCATAAAAATATATGGCAGTTCTTTTTTACTTTTGAAATATAGATGATTTTCTTTATTTTTTAATTTAAATTTCATTGGAGTATATTTGATTTACAATGTTGTGTTCATTTCAGATGCACAGAAAGTGATTCAGTTACACATATGCATATATTCATTCTTTTTCAGATTCTTTTCTGATAAAGGTATTCCCAGAATATTGAGTAGAGTTCCCTGTGCTATACAGTAGGTCCTTGTTGCTTATCTATGTTATATAGAGTAGTATTCTTATGTTTACCTCAAGTTCCTGATTTATCCCTACCGCCCACCTTTCCCCTTTGGTAACCATAAGTTTGTTTTCCAAGTCTGTGAATCTGCCTCTGTTTTGTAATTAATTTCATTTGTATCAATTTTTAGGTTCCACCTAGAAGTGATAGCATACAATATTTGTCTTACTCTGTCTGACTTACTTCACTTATTACAATCATCTCTAGGTCCATCCATGTTACTGCAATTGGCATTATTTTCTTCTATTTAATGGCTGAGTCATATTCCATTATATATATGTACCACATATTCTTTACCTATATTCATATGTTGATGGACATTTTGTTTGCTTCCATGTCTTCACTATTGTAAAGAGTGTTGCAGTGAACATTGGGGAAGATGTGTCTTTTCGATTTTTGCTTTCCTCCAGATATGCGCACAGGAGTGAACTTACTGGATCATCTGGTAGCTCTATTTTATTTTATTTTATTTCATTTCATTTCAATTTCAATTTTTTTGGAGTATAGTTGATTTACCATGTTGTGTTTGTTTTTGATATACACCGACATGATTCATTTATAAAGAGATGACTATATATTCTTTTTAGAATTATTTTCCCATTGAGGTTACTAAAGGGTGTTGAGAAGAGTTCCAAGTGCTCTACAGCAGGTCCATGTTGATTACAAGTTTTCTCTCTGTAAATCTGTATATACTAACTCCAACCTCATGATTTATGCCTCCAACACACCTTTCCAGTTTGGTAACCATAAGTTTGTGTTCTAAGTCTGGGACTCTGTTTCTGTGTTGTAAGATAGTACCTTTGTATCAATTTTTAGATTCCACTGATAAGTAATATTATATGTTATTTATCATTGTATGATTTATGACACTTAGTCAATGTATCTAGGTCCTTCCGAGTGGCTGCAAATGGCCTTACTTCATTCATTTCATGGCTGAATAATATTCCATTGTACATATCTACCATAATTTCTTTATCCATTCTTCCTTCCAAGGACTTTTAGGTAGCTTCCAAGTAGAGGCTCTTGTAAACAGGGCTGCATAAATTTTGGAGTGCCTGGGTCCTGTCAATTTATGTTTTCTCCAAGATACAGGCCCAGGAGTGGAAGCACCATAAGCTCTGAAGCTCTGTTTTTTAGATTTTGAAGGACTCACCACCCACTTCTCCAGAGTGGCTGTTAGCAATTTACATTCCCACCATTAGCTTGTCAGGGTTCCCTTTTCTCCATTCCCTGTCCTGCATTTCAGGTTTTACACTTCGTGAGGCTGGCCATTCTGACTGGTGTGAAGTGATACCTCTTTGTAGTATTAATTTACATTGCCCGGCTGTTTTGTTGGCCAAAAATGGAGTTAGGGTTTTTACTGAATATATTAAAGAATAACACATACGCCTTTTTTGGCCAACTGCATCATTGTCGAAGTTTTGCTGCCTTTCATGTTCTTTAAAAGCGAGTCGAGTTTACCTCCTGAAATCTGTTTCCTGCAATTCTGCCTTGCTTTCAAACCCTCTTCATTGCCTTCCCTCAATATATTCTTGGACGATAGTTATCATTCATAACTCTGCAGGTTTGTGAATTGCAGTGCCCCTGAGCTCCATTTTTCAACTCGTTTTTTTGGGAGCTGGCCGGAAAACCGCAGGATTGCTTCAGGCCCTATTCTGGTTCCGGGGGGCAGGCTGAGCCTGTGGTTAATTCTTCTTCCTGATGGGAAATTAGAGTGACCTGTGCCTGTCCCAACACCTAGAGCTAGTCTCTCATTGGTTCCCCTTCTTCCCGTTCATCCTCCGGACAAATTGCAAGCTGTACGAAACAGGAGTTTAAAGGTGCTGGTTCTCCAAGTTGTGAGATTGTTAATAAAGTGGGTGGAATGGTGAACCCAAGCACCAGGAGATGAATAGATGAGTTGTGTTTCAACAACCTTTCCGATCACACGGTGTACCATCCTCTCGGTTTCCCATGCATGTTTTAGCTGTAGGAATATTTCCCTGAAACTGGAGATTTGGGAACCATGGAATGGATACCACGCAGTATTACTTTAAAGGGTCTGCATTTGCTCACCCAATGTCACCAATCCTCTCAGCCCCAAGAGTGTCCAGTCTTATGTCTCATTCAGCTGTGGGTCTAGATATGGTCAATCCAGGTTACATCACAGTCCCTGAACGAATTTTGTAAGAATTTCTCTCTTTCACTGTCTTTGTTTGGTTTTTTCCTTTTTTGTAATTTTTTTTAATAATGGGGTTTAGCTGATTTTCCATGCTGTTTTTATGACACTTTACACCCACTTGATTCACTTACAGAGAGATATCAATAAATACCTTTTAAGATTCTTACTAGTTAGATATATTATTCTGTGGTGCATGGGGTCTGTTGAGTCCAGTTCATTGAGCAATGAGTAGGTCTTGTTTATTACATATTTTGTTTATGGAACGGTATCTCTGCTAGTTTGAAACTCCTGTTTTATGCATCACCCCACCTCAACTTTCCCCTTAAGCAGCCATAAGTGATTTTTCTAAATGTGTGACTCTATTCTGTTTTGTAATTCACTTCATGTGTAGCGATTTTTAGATTCCCCCTCTAAGTGATATCTTATGATAAGTTTCTTTTTCTCTCTGATTTATTTCACTTAGAATCATCGTACCTAAATCCATTCATTATGCTGCCACTAGCCCTATGACATTGATTTCGTGGCTGAGTGATATTCCATTGTACATAAGTACCACAACTTCTTTATCCATTTTTTACTCTTCTGGGATATTTAAGGTGTACCTAAGTCGAGCTTCTTGTAAACAGAGCAGCCATAAACTTTGGGCTGCCTGTGTCCTGTCGATTTTTGGTTTTCACAAGATATATGCCCATGAGTAGAAGTGCCCTATGCTCTGTAGCTCTGTTTTTTAGACATTTTAGGAAACACCGTACACTTCTCCAGAGTGGCCGTTGGCAATTTACATCTCCTCCATTAGCGTAAAAAGGCTCCCTTTTCTCCATGGCCTGCCCTGAAACTCTGGTTTTTACACTTTTCCACAATGGCCCTTTTGACGGATGCGAAGTGAGATTTCTTTGTAGTGCTGATTTGCATTGCCCGCTTGTTTGGTTGGCCAGAAAGGGCATATGCGTTTTTCCTGAATATATTTCCTGAATATATATTTTTGGCCAACTGCATCATTGGAGAAGTTCTGCCTCTTTTCATGTGCTTTAAAGGCAAGTCCACTCTACCCTTTGAAAAGTGTTTCCTGCAATTCTGCCTTGCTTTCAAATCCTTTTTGTTGCCTTATCTCAATATATTTTTGGACGATAGTTATCATTTATAGCCTTTCAAGTTTGTGAATTGCAGTGCCCCTTAGCTCCATTTTTCAACTCAGTTTTTTGGGAGCTGCCTGCAGAAGCGCAGGATTTCCTCAGGCCCTATTTTGGTTCCAGGGAGCAACCTGAGCCTTTGGTTAATTCTTCTTCCTGATTGGAAATTACAGTGACATGTTCCTGTCCAAACACCTAGAGCTAGTCTCTCTTTCGTTCCCTGTCTTCCCTTTCGTCCTCCAGACAAATTGCAAACTGTACAAAACAGGAGGTGAAAGGTGCTGATTCTCCAAGTGGGGAGATTGTTAGTAAAGCAATTGTCGTGGCGAACTTGAGCACCAGGAGATGAATAAATAAGGTGCCTTTTAGAAACCTTTCCCAATCACACAGTGTACCATATTCTCGGTTTCCCATGCATGTTTTAGCTGTAGGAAGATTCCCCTGAATATGGAGATTTGGGACCTATGGAATGGGTCCCACACAGTATTACTTTAAAGGCTCTGCATTTGCTCACCCAACCTCACCAATCCTCTCAGCCTGAACAGTGTCCAGCCTTATGTCTCATCCTCCTGTGGGTGTAGATATGTTCAATCCAGGTTGCATCACAGCCCCTGAGCAAAAGTTGTAAGAATTTCTCTCTCTGTTACTGTCTTTGTTTTTTTTTTTAGTTTATTATTATATTGGTTACAGCGGATTTTCAATGCTCTGTTTCTTTCTGCTCTACATCCACTTGATTCACTTACAGAGAGACATCAATAAATTCGTTTTCTGATTCTTATCAGTCGTTTATATTCTTTTCCGGTGACTAGAGTGTGCTGAGTGCAGTTCTTTGTGGTATAGCGTAGGCCTTGCTGATTACCTATTTGTTATTTGGAAAGGTATCTTTGCTAATTTCAACCTCCTGGATAATGCCTCACCCCTCCCCACCTTTCCCCTTTAGCAGCCTTCAGTGTGTTTTCTACATATTTGACTATGTTTCTGTTTTGTAATTTAGTTCCTGTGTAGCCATTTTTGATTCCACCTGTAAGTGATATCTTATGATATGTGTCTTTTTCTTTCTGACTTATATCACTTAGAATGATTGTACGTAACTCCTCCCTAGTTGTTGCAACTGGCCTTATTTCATTGATTTCCTGGCTGAGTAATATTCCATTCTACATAAGTACCACATCTTCTTTATCCTTTTTTTCCTTCCAAGGACATTTAGGTTGTATCCAAGTCGAGGCTCTTTTAAAAAGAAAGGCGGTAAACATTGGGGTGCCTGTGTCCTGTTGATTTTTGTTTTTCTCAAGATATACGCACATGAGTGGAAGTGCCCTATGCTCTGTAGCTCATTTTTTAAGATGTTTTAGCAAACACAATACACTTCTCCAGAGTGGCCATTGGCAATTTACATTTCCACTGTCAGCCTCACAGTGTTCCCTTTTTTCCTTGCCCTGTCCTGCATTTCTGGTTTTTAGACTTTATGACAATGGCCCTTCTGACTGATGCGAAGTGGTAACTCTTTGTAGTGTTGTTTTGCAATGCCTACCTTTTTGGTTGGCTAAAAAGGGCGTATGCCCTTTTCTTGAATATATTCAGAAAAACGCATACGCCTTTTTTGGCCAACTGCATCGTTGGCGATGTTCAGCCCCTTTTCATGTGCTTTAATGGCGAGTCTTTTCTGCCTCTTCAAATCCGTTTCCTGCAATTCTCCCTTGCTTACAAGTCCTTTTCGGTGAGTTACCCAAATTCATTTTTCAATGATAGATATCATTTTCAACTCTGCAGTTTCATGAATTTTGGTTCCTCTTAGTTCCATTTTTCAGCTTGTGTTTTTGGAAACTGGCCACAAAACGGTGGGATTTCCTCAAGCCCTATTCTGTTTCCGTGGGCCATCTTAGCCTTTGGTCAATTCGTCTGCCTGATTGGAAATTCGAGTGGCATGTGCCTGTCCGAACACCTAGGGCTTGTCTCTCATTGTTTCTCCTCCTTCCGCTTCATCTTCTGGACAAATTCCAAACTGTGCGCAACAGGATGTTGAAGGTGCTGACATCCCCAAGTCGGGAGATTGTTAGGAAAGAGGCTGGACGGGTGAACCCGACTACCAGGAGATGAGGAGATGACGTGCCTTTTCCAAACTCTTCCCGATCAAACGGTGTACCATCTTCTGGGTGTCACAGGCATGTGTTAGCTGTAGGAAGTGTCCCCTGCATGTAAGAATACCAGGGATTTTTCCACGTCAGTGTCTCCCCGAACCCCAAACTGGGGAATTTGTAAGCTACGGGTACATGTATGTTCATTAAGGGCCTTGGGCAGTAGGCAGAGTCCGAGCTTTAGATGATTGAAGTGTTCAGGGTCAGAAGCACTCACCATCAGCCTCCCTTAGGTTACATTTTATCTGTTGTTGATAGATGATGTCGATATAGATATCTATTCTTATTCAGATTATTTCTCCTTATAGGTTACTACAAAATATTGAGTGTAGTTCCCTGTGCTATATAGTAGTTCCTTGTTGATGATGTATTTTATACATAGCTGTGTGTATGTGTTAATCCCAAACTGTTTATTATCCCTCCTCCCACCTTTCCCCTTTGGTAGTAATAAATTATAAAATTTTATCCTTCTCAGAAATGGGGGAGCTGAAAGAGAGGTATCATTTTCAATGGAAAAGCATTCAAAAAAAGATTGAAGCTTCAACTAAGATTATTAGATGTACATCCTTGGAAAGAAATCACGTCATTTCTCTAATGTTGACCTGACAAATAAGACAAACCCCTCCACTGAACTTGCTTATAATAAAGTCATGGAAATATCAAATGGAAGTGTTAGAAACATCTTATTTTACACAAGGCTTATACACTGCTCTATGTTAATTACAATTTGGCTCACACATCTGTTCATTGAAGTTACAATGTTCTCAATTTCTGTTACTGATCCTCCAGAGTGGGCCCCAACAAGGGTCCCCCTGCCCAGTGTCATTGGAGCCAACAGATCGAGACTGAGTTTGGTTCAGAAGCAAAGGAAAACTTTATATTTTGATCAGAGAATGGAGAGGTGAGAGTGTGCGCTCCCCCGCAGGCTGTGGGCCGGGCTGCTGTGTAGGGATCCCGTCAGCATCAGTGGGTGGGAGGGGATGGATCTCTCGAGGGCCAGGTTGACGGCTGCTCAGGTTCTATGTCGCGGAGTCTGCACTGGGCCCCGCGAGGGGAGGTGTCAGCCCAACCATTTTGCACTAGGAAATCGGGTCTGAAGTGCCGGGTGTGAGGCCTCTGCATGCGGAACTGTAGGAGCAAGGGAAATTAGACAAAGCAAGAAGGAAAAAAAGGTTAGACTTTATTTTATTGCTCAGATTCTATTTTTATCTCCCATGAATTTTTAATGGGCTTTGCCGGTGACAAACCCCTCCTCTGCCTTTTGTCCCATTCCTCATTCTTGGGGCGCTGAGGGTGCAGACACCTCTTCTGTAAATGCTTCATGCTGAGTTGGGTGTGCTCATACGGGGGGGAGGGGCAGGACTTCTCCCCAGCAGCCTCCAGGTGAGTTTGATTGTCCCCAGGGCTCCTGCCTCACTGCTTATCCGCCTGAGCACCAGCATTTGAAGTTTTATAGATTCTAATGACCTTTAAGGGTCCAGGAGAGAGATGCCCAGAGACGCTGGGGGGCCCGGTTTTACCCTGGCCCCCATTTGTTCAGCCACATTAGCTGACGGTTTCTGCCAGCCTAGATGCTCTGACCAGTAGTCTGCGCTTTTTTCAATTAGGCCCCTGAATTAACGTACAAACAGCACCAGGTGTCAGAGCTCTGCCTGCTCAACTCCCAGACAGTCCAGGGCCAGTGGTGATCCAGGACCATGACGGCCACTGAGTCAACGGACTTCTGAAGTAGCCAGGAGTCCAGTCGGTCTCATTGGCTGCCGTCACCGTGGTGGCTGTTGACTTTTCTATGGTGACAGCGTTATATACAGTTCCCCCACCAAGCTTATTACCTTCCCTCTGGGTGCAGTAAGTCCTGCAAGCAGTAGTCTGCTCTTTTGGGGCACACTCTTGTGGTTTTCTGAGAGAAGCTCCAGGTCAAGTGATAGTCACACAAGTAGTCATGGGGGCCCATTGCCCCAGGTTGTCTCACTGGAGGTTGGAGCTTGAGGGCCTCCTCACTCGAGGTCAGTGTGCCCACGGAGCACTCCCTGCAACTTCAGGGCAAGGTGGGTGGTTAGGATCACCAAGTGGGGTCCTTTTCCCTTAGGAGGGAGCTGGCCTTGTGGGCTGCTGATTTCCAGGTTTTTAGATACCCCCAGTATCCTGGCTGGATGGGGCTGCGGGCCCAGCCCTTGGTTACCGTAGTTTCTCCTACCTGGAGGGCGTTCTTGAGTTGTTCCATTTCAAGTGGTCCCAGTTTTTGCACTAATACTCCAAGGGTGATTCCCCTTCTACCTGGAAGGTAAAGGTCAAAGGGTTTAGCTAAATTTGGGAGGTCCAGGGCAAGGGCCTGAATTAACTGCTCTTTCCATTCTTGAAAGGCTGCTTCTGGATTCTATGCAAAAGGATCATCATCTTTTCCTTTCAGTGTTTCATATAGAGGCCCAGCTATTAGACTGTATTTAGAGCTCCAGATGCAGCAAACCCCGGCCTCCCCAGGAACCCCTAAGCTGTCTTCTAGTTTTAGGAAGGGTAAGGCTGCAAATGGCTTCTTCCCTTTCCTGGGATGGGATTCTCCGACCTTCTGTGAGAATAAAGTCCAGTCAGGTCACCTTAGTTTGTGATATTTCAATCTTTTTCTTGGACACCTTCTATCCTTTGTTGACTAGGTAGTTCAGAGGCCTCCTTAGTAGGGCTGGCGATCAGAATGTCATCTGCATATTGAAGGAGGGTTCCCTTCTCCAGAGGTAGATCTTTTAGGGCTTTAGCTAACGTTTCCCCAAAGATGGTGTGGGTATTTTTGAACCCCTGGGGCAGGACGGCCCAGCAGTATTGTTTTTGTTGTATGTTGAGTCCTGCCACTCACAGCCAAAATTTCTTGTGACTCTGGGACTAATGGAATACAGAAGAAGGTATCATTGAAGTCTAATACAGAATAGCATGTCCTGGTGGATGGTAGAATGACCAGCAGGGTGTAGGAATTAGGAACTACTGGATGTATATCTTCTGTGGCTTCACTGACTGTCCTGGCGTCCTTTACCAGGTCCCCAGCAGCCCACAGGGCTCTCGTGGTCAGGCCCCTCCCCGGATATGGAGCTCACCTGTGCAGGTAGCCAGCAGCCCACAGGGCTCTCGTGGTTAGGCCCCTCCCAGGATATGGAGCTCACCTGGGCAGGTACCCAGCAGCCCACAGGGCTCTCATGGTCAGGCCCCTCCCAGGATATGGAGCTCACCTGGGCAGGTACCCAGCAGCCCACGGGGCTCTCGTGGTCAGGCCCCTCCCTGGATATGGAGCTCACCTGGGCAGGTACCCAGCAGCCCACGGGGCTCTCGTGGTCAGGCCCCTCCCAGGATATGGAGCTCACCTGGGCAGGTACCCAGCAGCCCACGGGGCTCTCGTGGTCAGGCTCCTCCCTGGATATGGAGCTCCCCTGGACAGGTACCCTGGCAGGGCTGGGCACACAGGAACCGTGCACATAGCCCTCAATGCAGAGCACCCCCAGCACACCTGTCGCTCAGAGCTGACACAGAGCACCTCAGAGCAGGGCTTGAACTAACAAACAGCAGCTCCGACAGGTCTGTGACCCTAGCCTTCACTCTGTGCGACCTCCCTCCTCCTGGTCTTCCAGGGGCTTCCACTGCAGCCGGGGCACCAGGCCTCTGTCTCCACCCACCAACCCTCCTCTCCCTGACTCCTGGGTTCCTCTCATTAGGAGAGGGTCTTCTTGAAGTTGTCTCCCACTTACGGACCAGATAAAATGATTAGAAAACAAGCCAGGGCTGCCGCCCCTTGTCTATCCTGACTCTCGGGACCTACACCTGTTCTTTGGATCTGGCCGGTGCAGCAAGGCCCATTTTCTGCAACTCTGAGCCCCTGAGGGGCAAGGATTAGCTGACCTGGGCAGCCTGACCCGGCCGGCCAGCCCTTCCCAGGTGTGCCTGGGTTGAGGTCAATATAAACACCCCTCCAGGCAGCAAGAGCCTCTGCAACTGTGCCTGACGCCATATTCTCTGCCCATCAGCAGTCTCGGGGTTGTGCTGGTGGGAGGGAGTAGGGCCCAGGGCTCTATGAGTGGCCCGGTGTGAGTGGGGCTCTGCTGGACTTTCTGCAGGAGTTGCCGGGCTGCCACCTGCTAAAGAAGAGGATGTGTCACCCATACCTGCCGTTGGAGTTTCTCCCTGGACAGAGGCGTGGAAGGAAAAAAGCACTGAGGCCCAGGACAGGAGGGGTAACTCCAGCAGGGAAATGGAAAGCTTCCAGAAGAGCGCCCGGGGCCACAACCATCCTGGCTGGCCTGCAGGCACCAACTCGGGACTGCGTGCTGTCGGTGGTGTGACTCCAAACCCCTTCTCTAGGCTTTAAAGTCCTTGCACACATTCAGGTGTTCTACCTGGGAAGGGTAGGAACAGTTCAGCAGCAGCTGGCCTGGGGCTCAGCTCACGTTTACTCAGAGATGCCTCGGCACCGTCCACCGGCTTTGCAATGAGGACGCTCCTTGCGGGGGAGCTGCTGGCTGCATGGGAGACAATTCCTCACCTCTGACCAACTTCAGAATTGTTTACCGCTGGAGTAAGTGCCCTGATAGTGTTTTCCTCTGTATGACTGGTGGGTTCTGTTTTTTTATTTCCTTTTTTCTTTTTTGGTTCAAGGTAGGTTTTATTCCTCTTTTTGTATTTATAGATATAACCATGGAAATAATTCATTCATATAAATACGTCTATGAGAAGGAAAGAACTTTTTTTCTGTTTTATTTTTTAAAATATTTATTTTTTAAATTTTTGAATTTTATTTTATTTATTTTTTATACAGCAGGTTCTTATTGGTTATCTATTTTATACATATAAGTGTAAATATGTCAATCCCAGTCTCCCAATTCATCCCACCACCCCCCCCCCCACTACTTTCCCCCCTTGGTGTCCATACATTTGTGGTCTACATCTGTGTCTCTATTTGCGCCCTCCTAACCGGTTCATCTGTACCATTTTTCTAGGTTCCACATATATGCATTAATATACGATATTTTTTTTTCTCTTTCTGACATAGTTCACTCTGTATGACATTCTCTAGATCCATTCACGTCTCGACAAATGACCCAATTTCATTCCTTTTTATGGCTGAGTAATATTCCATTTTATATAGGAACCACATCTTTATCCATTCATCTGTCTATGGGCATTTAGGTTGTTTCCATGACCTGGCTATTGTAAATAGTGCTGCAATGAACATTGTGGTGAATGTGTCTTTTTGAATTATGGTTTTCTCTGGGTATATGCCCGGTAGTGGGATTGCTGGGTCATATGGTAATTCTATTTTTAGTTTTTTAAGGAACCTCCATACTGTTCTCCATAGTGACTGTATCAATTTACATTCCCACCAACAGTGCAAGAGGGTTCCCTTTTCTCCACATCCTCTCCAGCATTTGTTGTTTGTAGATTTTCTGATGATGCCCATTCTAACAGGGGTGAGGTGATACCTCATTGTAGTTTTGATTTATATTTCTCTAATAATTAGTGATGTTGAGCAGCTTTTCATGTACTTCTTGGCTATCTGTATGTCTTCTTGGGACAAATGTCTATTTAGGTCATCTGCCCATTTTTGGATTGGGTTGTTTGTTTTTTTACTATTGAGCTGCATGAGCTGTTTATATATTTTGGAGATTAATCCTTTGTCCATTGATTCGTTTGCAAATATTTTTTCCCATTCTGAGGGCTGTCTTTTCACCTTGTTTGTAGTTTCCTTTGCTTTGCAAAAGCTTTTAAGTTTCATTAGGTCCCATTTGTTTATTTTTGTTTCTTATTCCATTACTCTAGGAGGTGGATCAAAAAAGATCTTGCTATGATTTATGGCAAAGAGTCTTCTTCCTATGTTTTCCTCTAAGAGTTTTATAGTGTCCAGTCTTACATTTCAGTCTGTAATCCATTTTGAGTTCATTTTTGTGTATGGTGTTAGGGAGTGTTCTAATTTCTTTCTTTTACATGTAGCTGTCCATTTTTCCCAGCAACACGTATTGAAGAGACTCTCTTTTCTCCATTGTATATCCTTGCCTCCTTTGTCATAGATTAGTGGACCTTACGTGTGTAAGTTTATCTCTGGGCTTTCTTTTTTTTTTTTTTCTTTTACATTTTTATTGGAGTATATTTGCTTTACAATTGTGTGTTAGTTTCTGCTGTATAAAAAAGTGAATCAGCTATACGTATACATATAACACCATATCGCCTCCCTCTTGCATCTCCCTCTCACCCTCCCTATCCCACCCCTTTAGGTGGTCACAAAGTACAAAGCTGATCTCCCTGTGCTATGTGGCTGCTTCCCAGTAGCTATCAGTTTTACATTTGGTAGTGTATATATGTCCATGACATTCTCTCACTTTGTCCCAGCTTACACTTTCCTCTCCCCGTGTCCTCAAGTCCTTTCTCTACGTCTTTGTCCTTAATCCTTTCCTGCCTATACGTTCTTCATAAACATTTTTTTTTAGATTCCATATTATGTGTAAGCATACGGTATGTCTTTTTCTCTTTCTGACTTACTTCACTCTGTAGCACAGACTCTAGATCCATCCACCTCACTACAAATAACTCAATTTCGTTTCTTTTTATGGCTGAGTAATATTCCATTGTATATATGTGCCACATCTTCTTTATCCATTCATCTGTCGATGGACACTTAGGTTGCTTCCATGTCCTGGCTATTGTAAATAGATCTACGATGAACATTGTGGTACATGACTCTTTTTGAATTATGGTTTTCTCAGGGTAAATGTCCAGTAGTGGAATTGCTGGGTCATACAGTAGTTCTACTTTAGTTTTTAAGGAACCTCCATACTGTTCTCTATAGTGGTTATATCAATTTACATTCCCACCAACAGTGCAAGAGGGTTCCCTTTTCTCCAATAAATGCCTTTCCAGCATTTATTGTTTGTAGATTTTTTGATGATGGCCATTCTGACTGGTGTGAGGTGATAGGTTTACCTCACTGTAGTTTTGATTTGCATTTCTCTAATGATTAGTGGTGTTCAGCATCCTTTCATGTGTTTATTCACAACCTGTATATCTTATTTGGAGAAATGTCTATTTAGGTCTTCTGCCCATTTTTGGATTGCATTGTTTGTTTTTGTGATATTGAGCTACATGAGTTGCTTGTAAATTTTGGAGATTAATCCTTTGTCATTTGCTTCATTTGAAAATATTTTCTCCCATTTTGAGGGTTGTCTTTTTGTTCTGTTTATGTTTTCCTTTGCTGTGCAAAAGATTTTAAGTCTCATTAGGTCCCATTTTTTTTATTTTGGTTTTTATTTCCATTTCTCTAGGAGGTGGGTCAGAAAGGATCTTGCTGTGATTGATGTCATAGAGTGTTCTGTTTATGTTTTCCTCTAAGAGTTTTATAGTCTCTGGTCTTACATTTAGGTCTCTAATCCATTTTGAGTTTATTTTTGTGTATGGTGTTAGGGAGTGTTCTAATTTCATTCTTTTACATGTAACCGTCCAGGTTTCCCAGCACCACTTACTGAAGACACTGTCTTTTCTCCATTGTATATCCTTGCCTCCTTTGTCATAGATTAGTTAACCATAGGTACGTGGGTTTACCTCTGGGCTTTCTATCCTGTCCTATCGATCTATATTTCTGTTTTTGTGCCGTACCATATTGTCTTGATTACTGTAGCTTTGTAGTATAGTCTGAAGTCAGGAAGTCTGATTCCTCCACCTCTTTTTTTCTCCCTCAAGACTGCTTTGGATATCAGGGGTCTTTTGTGTCTCCCTACAAATTTTCAGATTTTTTGTTCTAGTTGTGTAGAAAAATGCCACTGGTAATTTGATAGGGATTGCAGTGAATCTGTAGATTGCTTTGGGCAGTATAGTCATTTTCACAATATTGATTCTTCTAATCCAAGAACATGGTATATGTCTCCATCTGTTTATATCATCTTTGATTTCTTTCATCAGTGTCTTATAGTTTTCTGAGTACAGGTCTTTTACTTCCTTAGGTAGGTTTATTCCTAGGTATTTTATCGTTTTTGTTGCAATGGTAATGCTTTTTTTCCTTGATTTCTCTTTCTGATCTTTCATTGTTAGTGTATAGGAATGCAAGAGATTTCTGTGCATTAATTTTGTTTCCTGCAACTTTACCAAATTCATTGATTACCTCTAGTAGTTTTCTGGTTGCATCTTTAGGTTTCAGTATATATACTGTCATATCATTTGCAAACAGTGACAATTTTACTTCTTCTTTTCCAGTTTGTATTCCTTTTATTTCTTTTTCTTCTCTGATTGCTGCAGATAGGACTTCCAAAACTATATTGAATAATAGTGGTGAGAGTGGGCATCCTCATCTTTTTCCTGATGTTAGAGGAAATGCTTTCAGTGTTTCACCATTGAGAATGATGTTTGCTGTGGGATTGTCATATATGGCCTTATTATGTTGAGGTAGGTTCCCTCTATGCCCACTTTCTGGAGTGTTTTTATCATAAATAGATGTTGAATTTTCTCAAAAGTTTTTCCTGCATCTATTGAGATGATCATACGGTTTTTATTCTACAGTTTGTTAATATGGTGTATCACATTGATTGATTTGTGTATATTGAAGAATCCTTGCATCCCTGGGATAAACCACACGTGATCATGGTGTATGATCCTTTTAACGTGTTGTTCGATTCTGTTTGCTAGTATTTTGTTGAAGATTTTTACATCTATATTCATCAGTGATATTGGTCTATAATTTTCTTTTCTTGTAGTATCTTTGTCTGGTTTTGGTATCAGGGTGATGGTGGCCTCATAGAATGAGTTTGGGAGTGTTCCTTCTCCTGCAATTTTTTGAAGAGTTTGAGAAGGTTGGGTGTTAGCTCTTCTCTAAATGTTTGATAGAATTCACCTGTGTTGCCAACTAGTTCTGGGCTTTTGTTGGAAGATTTTTAATCACAGTTTCAATTTCGTTACTTGTGATTGGTCTGTTCATATTTTCTATTTCTTCCTGGTTCAGTCTTGGAAGGTTATCCCTTTCTAAGAATTTGTCCACTTCTTCCAGGTTGTCCATTTTATTGGCATAGAGTTGCTTGTAGTAGTCTCTTATGATGCTTTCTATTTCTGTGGTGTCTGTTGTAACTTCTCCTTTTTCATTTCTAATTTTATTGATTGGAGTCATTTCCCTCTTTTTCTTGAGTCTGGCTAAAGGTTTATCATTTTTTATCATCTTCTCAAAGAACTGGCTTTTAGTTTTATTGATCCTTGTTATTGTTTTCTTTGTTTCTATTTCATTTATTTCTGCTCTGATCTTTATGATTTCTTTCCTTCTACTAACTTTGGGTTTTGTTCTTTTTCTATTTCCTCTATGTGTAAGGTTAGATTGTTTATTTGAGATTTTTCTTGTTTCTTGAGGTAGCCTTGTCTTGCTATAAACATCCCTCTTAGAACTGCTTTTGCTGCATCTCATAGTCTTTGGATCATCGTGTTTTTGTTGTCATTTGTCTCTAAGTAGTTTTTGATTTCCTCTTTTATTTCTTCAGTGATCTCTTGGTTATTTAGTAACGTACTGTTTAGCCTCCATGTGTTTGTGTTTTTTTACATTTTTTTCTCTGTAATTGATTTCTAACCTCATAGCATTGTGTTCGGAACAGCTGCTTGATATGATTTCAGTTTTCTTAAATTTACTGAGGCTTTATTTGTGACCCAAGATGTGATCTATCCTGGAGAATCTTCCGTGTGCAGTTGAGAAGAACGTGTAATCTGCTGTTTTTGGATGGAATGTCCTATAAATATCAATTAAATGTATCTAGTCTATTGTGTCATTTAAAGCTTGTGTCTCCTTATTAATTTTCTGTCTGGATGATCTCCATTGGTGTAAGTTAGGTGTTAAAGTCCCCCGCTATTATTGTGTTACTCTTGATTTCCTCTTTTATAGCTGTTAGCAGTTGCCTTATGTATTGAGGTGCTCCTATGTTGGTTATATATACACTTATAATTGTTATATCTTCCTCTTGGATTGATCCCTTATTCATTCTGTAGTGTCCTTCCTTGTCACTTATAACATTCTTTATTTTAAAGTCTATTTTATCTGATATGAGTATTGCTACTCACACTTTGTTTTGATTTTCACTTGCATAGAATATATTTTCCATCCCCTCACTTTCAGTCTGTATGTGTCCATAGGTCTGAAATGGGTCTCTTGTAGACAGCATATATATAGGTCTTGCTATTGTATCCATTCAGTGAGCCTGTGTCTTTTGGTTGGAGCATTTAATCCATTCACATTTAAGATAATTATCGATATGTATGTTCCTATTACTGTTTTCTTAATTGTTATGGGTTTGTTTTGGTGGGTCCTTTTCTTCTCTTGTGTTTCCCACTTAGAGAAGTTCCTTTAGCGTTTGTTGTAGAGCTGATTTCATGGTGCTGAATTCTGTTAACTTTTGCTTGTCTGTAAAGCTTTTGATTTCTCTGTGGAATCTGAATGAGATCCTTGTTGGGTGGAGTACTCTTGTTTGTAGATTCTGCCCTTTCATTACTTTAAATTTATCATGCCACTCCTTTCTGGCATGTAGAGTTTCTGCTGAGAAATCAGCTGTTAACCTTATGGGAGCTCCCTTGTATGTTATTTGTCATTTTCCCCTTGTTGCTTTCAATAATTTTTCTTTGTCTCTAATTTTTGTCAATTTGATTACTATGCGTCTCGGCATTTTCCTCCTTTGGTTTATCCTGCCTGGGACTCTCTGTGCTTCCTGAACTTGGGTGGCTATTTCCTTTCTCATGCTAGGGAAGTTTTTTGACTATAATGTCTTCAAATATTTTCTCGGGTCCTTTCTCTCACTCTTCTCCTTCTGGGAACCCTATAATGCGAATGTTGTTGCGTTTAATGTTGTCCCAGAGGTCTCTTAGGCTGTCTTCATTTATTTTCATTCATTTTTCTTTATTTTGTTACACGGCTGTGATTTCCACCTTTCTGTCTTCCAGGTCACTTATCCGTTCTTCTGCCTCAGTTATTCTTCAATTGATTCCTTCTAGTGTATTTTTCATTTCAGTTATTTTATTGTTCATCTCTGTTTGTTTGTTCTTTAATTCTTGTAGCTGTTTGTTCTTTAATTCTTCTAGGTCTGTGTTAAACATTTCTTGTATCTTCTCGATATTTGCTTCCATTTTTTTTCCAAGGTCTTGGATCATCTTCACTATCATTATTCCGAATACTTTTTCTGGAAGGTTGCCTATCTTCACCTCATTTCATTGTTTTTCTGGGGTTTTATTTTGTTCCCTAATCTGGTGCAAAGTCCTCTGCCTTTTCATTTTGTTTGTCTTTCTGTGAATGTGGTTTTCCTTCCACAGGCTGCAGAATTGTAGTTCTTCTTGCTTCTGCTGTCTGCCCTCTGGTGGATGAGTCTATCTTAGAGGCTTCTGCAAGCTTCCTTGATGGGAGGGACTGGTGGTGTGTAGAGCTGGGTGTTGCTCTGGTGGGCAGAGCTCAATAAAACTTTAATCCACTTCTCTGCTGATGCATGGGGCTAGGTTCCCTCCCTGTTGGTTGTTTGGCTTGAGGTGACCTAGCACTAGAGCCTATCTTGCTCTTGGTGGGGTTAATGGCGTACTCTAGGAGGGCTCACACCAAGGAATATTTCCCAGAATTTCTGCCGCCAGTGTCATTATCCCCATGGTGAGCCACAGCCACACCCCGCCTCTGGAGTCTGGTCAGTCTCCTACGGGGTCACTGCTCCTTCCCCTGGGTCCTGATGTGCACACTACTTTGTGTGTGCCCTCCAAGAGTGGAGTCTCTGTTGAGACTCTGGGTCTCTGAGTGGAGCTGAGACTCTGAGACACTGAGTGGAGTTGCACACACTCTGGGTCCTGTGAATCTTTGATGCTTTGTGGTTCTGCAAATCTTATAGGAGACAGTCCACAGCAGGCGAAGCTAATGCTGTCAGTAGAGGTGGTGGAGCCAAAGATTTGCAGTTCCGACTAGAGGTGCCAATGTACATACAGGACAAAACCATCTCGTGTGAAAGTAGTTCAGGTACGTTTAAGATGAATGCAGTCATGTTAAGGCCTAACATCTTCTATCTGGTGTCTCCTGTCAGGGATCCCCTCAGTTCCTGAGGCTACTGTAACTCATGTACAGGGGAATGGAGAGTGGGCTCTGTCCAGTCTGAGACCTGAGTTACCCTGTGTGTATCTTAGGATACTTTGTATTTCTGTGGTGTCTGTTGTAACATCATCTCTTTCGTTTCTGATTTATTTGGGCCCTCTCTTTTTAAAAAAACATCCTACTGTTGACTTTTATTCTTACAGAAGCTTAATAAGTGTTTGATCTATTACTCTTACTCTATGTATACTTTTTGCAGTGAGATTTTTACTTTTGTTTGTTTTCTTGTTACTATCAATAATTAGTGAGACTTCTATTAAGCTACTTTCAACATTGCTTATAAAGATGCTTTATTAGTGATGACAGAGCCTTAATGGAAGTCATGTTCTGGTTGTAAATTAGAATGCAATGGGCCAGCAAAAAGCTCCTTAAGTTTATGTCTCATTACTTCATGATCTTTTTTTTAATTTAATTTTTATTTTTTATCACAGCAAATTTGATTACAATGTTTTGTTTCTTCTAGGTGTGTAAGATGTGGTTCTTTTACACATATACATGTATCTATTCTTCTTCGGATCCTTTTCCCATGTAGGTTATGACACAATGTTGAGTAGTCTTCTCTTGGTATGCCGTAGGTCTTTGGTGATTATATATTTCACATGTGTTTCTATATCTATGTTAACCCCAATATCGTAATGTATCCAATCCTCACACCTTTCCATTTGGTGAACCATAAGTTTGTTTAATGAATCTGTGATTGCCTGTCTCTGTGGAAATATATTCATTGGTATCAATTTTTTGCTAACACCTGTAAGTAATATTATAGGGTATGTGTGTTTTGCTTTCTGACTTAGTACAATTTGCGTGATTACCTCTAGACTCATCTATGGTGCTGCAAATGGCATTGTTTCATTTTTTTCCCTAGCTAATATTCCATATGTAAATGTACCAGTTCTTCTTTGTCCACTCACCTCTTGATGGACTTTTTGCTTGCTTACATGTCTTGGTTACTGTAATACTGCTGCAGTGCAGATTTGCCTGTCTGTGTCTTTCCAATTCTGTCTCCTTATGTTATAGGCCCAGGAGTGGCCCTGCTGTATCATATGGTATCTCAGTGTTTACCTTTTAAGGCACCACCATTTTGTTCTCATTAGTGGCTCTTACCAGGTTACGTCCCACTTAAAGTTGAGGGTATGCATTTCACCACAAACCCTTCAGCATTGATTGTTTGTACTTTTTTTGCTGATGGTTATTCTGACTGGTGTGAGCTGATACCTCTTTTTGGTTGGATTTGCATGTGTCTTGTAATCCCTTGAAATTGAGCTTTCAGGTATGTCCTTTTATTTTCCAAACTATGATTACAGCTTACTTCTTCAAATTGTTTCCTTTTGTATGTGCCACATTTTGAAATTTTTTGGCATTTACCTGCGTCAAGACGTTTTGAGGGAAGTTTTCATTTACAGTCCTGCACATGAAGTGACCATTAGCACAGATTTTAAAGCTTCTGTTGCAGGTAACGGCCAGAGGGCAGCAGCATTTCTATGTTCCCCACTCTGGTACCTACGGAAACAGACCTTCCTGCCAGTGGTGTTCCTCAATTATAAATTAGAGTAGAATGTGCCCGGATAAACCCCCAAAAGCTTATGTCTCCTTACTTACGTTTGTTTTTTAAAATTAATTTATATTTTTTAGTGGAGTAATATTCCATTGTATACATGGACCACTTCTTCTTTGTGCATTCCTCTGTTGATGGACATTTTCGTTGCTTCCAAGTGTTGGCTGTGGTAAATACTGCTGGAGTGCAGGATTGACGGCCTGTGAGTTTTTGATTCTTACTTTCTCAGGTGATAGGCTGAGAAGTGGGTATGCTTGATTGACTGGTAGCTCAATGTTTACCTTTTCAAAGCACCTCCATTGTGTTTTCATTAATGGCTCTTACCACGTCCGACTTACCACTTACCATGTCCCGCTCTTACCACGTCCCAAATGCGCACTGAGGGTATGTGTTTCTCCACAACCCCTTCAGCATTTATTGTTTGCAGAATTTTTGCTCATGGCCATTCTGACTGGTGTGAGCTGATAGGTTTTTGTAATTTGGATTTGCATGTTTTCAGTAATTCCTAATATTCCCCAGTTTTTAACACCTTTTTCTTTTCTATTAAAAATAAAAGAAAAAAGTGGGAATACAATATACCTCTTGAAATTGTCTTCTTGGAAGGTGCCCTCTTTTGAATTTTTTGGTCAATTTTCGACCCCAGGATATTTTTTGAGGGTAGGTGTCATTTACAGGCCTTCAATGATTCTGAATATTTAGTGACCATTAGCACTGGGTTTAAGCTCCTGTTGCGGGAAACGGCCACTAGGCAACAGCATTTCTCCATTCCAAAATCTGGTTACCAGGGAAGAAGAGTCTTTCTGGAAGTCGTGTTCCTAGGTTGTAAATTAGAATGGAATGTGCCAGGAAAAAGCCCATGAGTTTATGTTTCATTACTTCTTGTTTGTTGTTTTAATTTTTTTTAATCAGGGTAATAATTAGAATATGGTTTGTCATAGGTGTACACAATCTGGTTCATTTGTACATTATATATGTCTATTCATGTACAGAATATCTTCCCATGTTAAGTATTATAGCGTGTTCTGTAAACCTCCTTGCTATATGGTCTGTCTTTTTGTTATATGTATTTAATAGGTATTTGAATATGTATGGTAACCCTAATCTTAATTTATCCATTCCCCCCACCTTTCCTTTTCGATGAGCATAGTTTGTTTTCTAAGTCTGTGTGTTTCTTTCTCTGTGGAAATATGTTCATTTGTGTCATTTGTTATATAACACCTATAAGTGATATCATAGGACATATGTCTTTTGCTTTCTGACTTACCTCATGTTCTGTGAGTATCTCTAGGCTCATCTATGGTGCCACAAAGAACAGTGTTTCATTGTTTTCCATGTCTAATATTCCACTGATTACATAGACCCCTTTTTCTTTATCCATTCTTCTGCTGATGGACTTTTTGGTTGTTTCCATGTCTTGGCTATTATGAATATGGCTGCAGTGCAGCTATCGCAGCCTGTGTCTTCTCGATTCTGGTCTTCTCAGGTGACAGGCCCAGCAGTGGGCCTGCTGGATCGAATGGTAGCTCAATTTTTACTTTTACATGCAGCTCCTTTCTGTTGTCATTATTGGCTGTTACCACTTTACATCTCATCAGCAGCTAGAGGGTACACAGTTCTCTAAAACCCCTTCAGCATTTATTGTTTATAAACGTTTTGCTGATGGTCAGTCGACTGGTGTGAGTTGAAACCATTTTGTAGATTAGATTTGCATGAGTCTAATAATTCCTGATGTTGAGGCTTTATCCATTTTCCTGTTTTTAAAAAAAGAGTGAGTAAATCTTACCTCTTCATACTATCTTCTTGAAAAAATTTGCCTGTTTTGAATTTTTTTGGCCATTCCATAGCTCAGGATATTTTTTGAGGGCAGGTGTCCTTTACAGCCCTGAGTCGTTGTGAATGTTAAGTGACCATTAACTGTGGGCTTAAAGCCTCTCTTGCTTGAAACGACCACAAGGCGGCAGCATTTCTACATTTGCAACTCTGGGTTTTTGGGCAACAAATCCGTCCTGGAAATCCTGTTAGTAGGCTGCAAATTAGAGTGGAATGTGCCAGGGCAAATCTTGCAGAGCTTATGTCTCCTTACTTCTTGTTTGTTTTTTAAATTTAATTTTTATTTTTTGTCAGAGCAAATGTGATAAAAATGTTGTGCTTTTTCTAGGTGTACAGAATCTGGTTTATCATACCTATGTATCTGTCTACTCATGTTTGGATCCTTTCCTATGTAGGTTATTACACAGTGTTGAGTAGACCTCTCTTGGTATTCCATAGGTATTTTGTGATTATATATTTCATAGGTATTAGTACATGTCTGTTAACCCCCATATCCTAATTCATGCATGCCTTATACCTTTCCATTTGGTTAAACATCATTTTGTTTTCTTAATCCATGCGTGTCCTTCTCTTGGAAATAAGTTCATGGGTATCAATTTTTAGGTAACACCTAGAAGTGATGTCATAGGATATCTGTCTTTTAGTTTCTGTCTTACTTCAAGTTGGCTGATTATCTCTAGGTCCTTATACAGTGGTGAAAACGACACTGTTTCATTCTTTTCCATGGTTAATATTCCATTCTGTACATGGACCACTTCTTCTTTGTGCATGTTTCTGTTGGTGGAAATTTTGGTTTCTTCCAAGACTTGGCTATGGTAAACATTGCTGGAGTTCAGGATTGAGAGTCTGTGACTTTTTGGATCACATCTTCTCAGGTGATAGGCCCAGCACTGCATATGCTTTATGGAATGGTAGCTAAATGTTTACCTTTTCAAGGCACCTCCATTGTGTTTTCATTAGTGGCTCTTACTACGTCCCACTTAGAACCGAGGGTACGCATTTCTCCACAAACCCTTCAGCATTTATAATTTGCAGAATTTTTGATGATATCCATTCTGACTGGTGTGAGCTGACAGGTTTTTGAAATTTGGAATTGCATGTCTTTAATAATTCCTAATGTTTAGAATTTTTCCACACTTTTTCTTTTCTGTTAAAAAGAAAAAAGAAAAAAAGTGTGAGTAAAAAATACCTCTTGAAATTTTCTTCTTCAAAGGTTGCCCTCCT
>NC_082640.1:93006494-93082494 GCF_028023285.1 Balaenoptera ricei
ATTATGTTTATTTATATGAATTTTCAGATAACATAAGTGATCTCATAGGACATTTTTCTTTTCATTCTGTCTTACTTCACGTTTTGTGATTATCTCTAGGCTCATCTGTGGTGCTGCAAATGGCATTGTTTTATTTTTTTCATGGCTAATATTCCATTCTGTCCATATACCACTTCTTCTTTGTCCATTCATCTGTTTTTGGACCTTTTTTTTGCTTCCATGTCTTGGCTGTTTAAATATTGCTGCAGTGCACATTTGCCTGCCTCTGTCTTTCCGATTCTGGTGGTCGTAGGTTATAGACCCAGAAGGTGCCCTGCCGGATCATATGGTAGCTCAATTTTTACCTTTTAAAGCACCTGCATTCTGTTTTCATTAGTGCTGTTACCGCTTTACATCCCACCAGCAGCTAGAAGGTATACAGTTCTCTAAAACCCCTTCAGCATTTATGGTTTGTAGACTTTTTGTGATTGTCACGTGACAGGTGTGAGGTGAAACCTTTTTGGAGGTTGGATTTTCATGCATCTAATAATTCCTTATACTGAGCTTTGGGTATGTCCTTTTTTTCTTTTTCCTTTTCTTAAAGAGTGAGTACAACTTCCCTCTTCATATTGACTCCTTGAAAATTTTGTCATGTGTTGAATTCTCTTGGCTATTCCCTACCCCAGGGCATTTTTTGTGGGCACGTGTCATGTACAGCCCTGCATTCCTGTGAATATTAAGTGACCATAAGCACTGTGTTTAAAGCTGCTGTTGTGGGAAAGAGCCACAAGGCGGCAGCATTATTATGTCCTCAACTCTTGTTAGTAGAGCAACAGAGTCTTCCTGGACGTCGTGTTCCTCGGTTGTAAATTAGAGTGGAATGTGCTCAGACAAACCCCCAGAAGTTTATATCTCCTTACTTATGTTTGTTTTTTAAATTTAATTTATATCTCTTATCGGAGTAAAATTTTTTTATTTTCTTAAATAATTAATTTATTTATTTTTGCCTGTGCTAGGTCTGCGTTTCTGTGCGAGGGCTTTCTATAGCTGTGGCAAGCGGGGCCCACTCTTCATCGTGGTGTGCGGGCCTCTCACTACCGCGGCCTCTCTTGTTGCAGAGCACAGGCTCCAGACGCGCAGGCTCAGTACTTTGGGCTCACGGGCCTAGTTGCTCTGTGGCATGTGGAATCTTCCCATACCAGGGCTCGAACCCGTGTCCCCTGCATTGGCAGGCAGATTCTCAACCACTGCCACACCAGGGAAGCCCCTATCGGAGCAAATTTGATTAGAGTGTTGTGATTGTCTGCCTGTACAGAATCGGGTCAATTATACATACATATATCTGTTCATCTTCGGATCCTGTTACCATGTATCTTATTACAGAGTGTTGAGTAGACCTCCCTTGATATTTGGTAGGTGTTTGGTCATTATATATTTTATATGTATTGGTGATTAGATAATTCATATAGTTTATATGTTATATGTTTATATACATTTAACATACCTTAGTATATGTATGTTACCCCCATAATCCCAATTTATCCGTCTTCCCACCTTTCATTTTGGTTTACCATTCGTTTGTTTTCTAAATCTGTGAGCGTCCTTTTCTGTGGAAATATGTTCATTGGTAGCAATCTTAGGATAACATCTATAAATGATGTCATAGGATATTTGTCATTCCCTTTTGACTTACTTAACGTAATATGATTATTTCTAGGCTCATCTGTAATCCTGAAAACGGCCTTGATCATATTTTTCTGAGGCTAACGTTCCATTCGGTACTTATACCACTTCTTCTTTGTCCATTTCTCTGTTGATGGACATTTTCTTTGCTTGCATGTCTTGGCTATTGTAAATATTGCTGCAGTGCATGTTTTCCTGTCTGTGTCTTTCCGATTCTGGTCTTCTTAGGTTATAGGCCCTTAAGCGGATCGGCCTCATCGTATGGTAGCTCAGTTTTTAGCTTTTAAACGCAGATCCATTCAGTTCTCATGATTAGCTCTTACCAGTTTACATCCAACCAACAGCATAGTGGGTATGGATTTCTCGACAAACCCGTCACCATTCATTGTTTGCATACTTTTTACCGATGTCATTTTGAATATTGGGTGGCGGACTCCTTTTGTAGTTTGGATTTGCATCCAACCGATAATTCCTGATGTTGAGGTTTTATCCATGTTCTTCTATTTTTGTAAACAAAAGAGTGAGTACAACTTACCTCTTCAAATTGTTTTCTTGAAAACTTTTCCGCGTTGTGAACTTTTTTGACCATTACCTACCCCAGGACATTTTTTGAGGACACGTGTCATTTACAGCCCTACAGTTACTGTGAATCTTAAGGGACCGTTAGCCCTGTGATTAAAGCTGCTGTTGTGGGAAACGGCCACATGGTGACAGCATTTCTCCATTCCAAATCTGGTTAGTAGGGCAGCAGAGCCTTCCTGAAAGTCGTGTTGCTAGGTTGTAAATTAGAATGGAATGTGCCAGGGAAAACCCCAATAAGTTTATGTCTCATTGATTGTGGTTCCTGGGTTTGATTTTTTAAATTGGGGTAATGATTAGAATAGTGTTTGTCCTAGGTGGGCACAATCAGGTTCAATTGAACATCATATATATCTATACATGTACAGATCCTCTTCCCATGTAAATTACTATTTATTTTAATAAATTTATTTTATTTATTTATTCATTTTTGGCTGAGTTGGATCTTCGTTGCTGCATGTGGGCTGTCTCTAGTTGCGGTGAGCGGGGGCTACTCTCCGTTGCGCTGCACGGGCTTCTCACTGCAGTGGCTTCTCTTGTTGTGGAGCACGTACTCTAGGCGTGTGGGCTTTAGTAGTTTTGGTGTGTGGGCTCAGTATTCGTGGCTCGTGGGCTCTAAAGCGCAGGCTCAGTAGTTGTGGTGCACGGGCTTAGTTGCTCTGCAGCATGTGGGATCTTCCCGGACCAGGGATCGACGCCGTGTCCCCTGCATTGCCAGGTGGATTCTTAACCACGGCGCCACCCGGGAAGCCCCCGTGTAAACTATTACAGAGCGTTCAGTAGACCTCCCTTGGTATATGGTTGGTCTTTTTGATATATGTATTTAATATGTATTTGTACACGTATGGTAACCCTAATCTTAATGTATCCATTCCTCCCACCTTTCCTTGTAGATAACCATAGTTTGTTTTCTAAGTCTGTGAGTGTCTTTCTCTGTGGAAATATGTTCATTTGTGTCAGTTGTTAGGTAACACCTAGAAGTGATATCACAGGATATTTGTCGTCTGCTTTCCGACTTACCTCATGGTCTCTGATTATCTCTAGGCTCATCTATGTTGCTGCAAAGAGCAGTGTTTGATTCTTTTCTATGCCGAATATTCCATTGTGTACATGGACCACTTCTTCTTTGTGCATTCATCTGTTGATGGACGTTTTGGTTGCTTCCAACTCTTGGCTATGCTAAATATTGATGCAGTGCAGGATTGCCAGCCTGTGTCTTTTTGATTCTGGTCTTCTCAAGGGATAGGCCCAGCAGTGGGCCTACTAGATCATATGGTAGCTCAATTTTTACCTTTCAACGCACCTCCATTCTGTTCTCACTACTGGCTGTTACCAGTTGACATCCCACCAGCAACTAGAGGGTACAGAGTTCTCTAAAACCCCTTCAGCATTTATTGTTTGTAGATATTTTACCGATGGCATTTTGAGTGTTGGGTGGTGATACCTTTTGTAGTTTGGATTTGCATGCATCTAATAGTTCCCTATATTGAGCTTTCATCCACGTCCATTTTCTTTTTTTTTTAAGTAAAACAGAAAAACTTACCTCTTCAAACTGTTTCCTTGAAAAATTTGCCGTCTTCTGAATTCCTGTGGCCATTACCTACACCAGGACATTTTTTGAGGGCAGGTGTCATTTACAGCCCTGTAGTAATTGTGAATATTAAGTGACCATTAGCGCTGGGTTTAAAGCTGCCTTTGCAGGAAACGACCACAAGGCGGCAGCATTTCTATATTCCCAACTCTGGTTACTAGGGCAACAGGGCCTTCCTGGACGTCCTGGTTGTAGGTTGTAAATTAGAGTGCAATGTGCCAGGACAAACCCCCCAGAAGTTATGTCTACTAACTTGTTGTTGGTATTCGTAGCTTAATTTTCATTTTTATCAGAGCAAATTTGATTGCAATGTTTTGCTTGTTCCAGGTGTACAGAATCTGTTTCATTGATACATTTATCTTTTCATTTTTGGATCCTGTTCCATATAGGTTATTACAGAATGTTGTGTAGACCTCTCTTGATGTTCGGTATGTGTTTGGAGATTCTCTCTTTTAAAAGTATTAGCATATGTCTGTTAAACACAATATCCTCCGTTATACATTCCTCACACCTTTCCATCTGGTTAATCACAAGTTTGTTTCCTGAATACGTGAGTGTCCTTCTCTGTGGACATAAGTTGATTAATATCAATTTTTAGATAACACCTATACGTGATATCATAGGATATGTGTCTCTCGCTTTCTGACTTACTTCAAGTTGTGTGATTATCTCTAGCCTCATCTATGGTGCGGCAAGTGGCGTTGTTTCTTTCTTTTCTGTGTCTAATATTCCATTGTGTACATGGACCTCTTTTCCGTCCATTCATCTGATGATGGACATTTTTGTTGCTTCCATGTCTTGGCTATTGTAACTACTGCTGCAATACACGATTTTCCATCCCGTGTCTTTTTGATTCTGGCCTTCACAGGTGACAGGCCCAATAGTGGGCCTTCCGGATCATATGGTAACTCCATGCTTACCTTGAAACGCACTGCCGTTCTATTCCGATTATTGGCTGTTACCAGTTTACATCCCACTTAGACCTAGAGGTTACGCTATCCTCCACAACTTCTTCAACATCTGTTGTTTGTAGACTTTTTGCTGATGGTCATTCTCACTGGTGTGAGGTGATACCTTTGGGTAGATTGGATTTGCATGCGTCTAGTAATTCCTGATGTTCAGCTTTTATCAATATCCTTTTTATTTTTTTTTAAGATTGAGTTAAATTTACAACTGCAAATTGCCTTCTTGAAAAATTTGCCACGTTTGAATTCTTTTGGCCATTGCCTACCCCAGGACATTTTTTGAGGGCGTGAGTCATTTACACCCCTGCAGTCCTTCTGAATGTTAGTGACCATTAGCAGTGGATTTAAAGCTGCTGGTTGAGGAAACGGCCTTAGGGTGGCGGCATTTCTACGTTACCAACTCTGCTTGCTAGGGAAACAGAACCTTCCTGCAAGTTGTGCTTTTAGGTTGCACATTAGAGTGGAATGTGGCAGGACAAACCCCCATAACTTTTAGCCTCCTTAATTCTTGTTTGTGTCTTTAATTTATAGTGTTTATCAGAGTCAATTTGACTTAAAACTGTCGTTTGTTCTAAGGGTATAGAATCTTGTTCATTTGCACATATACATATATCTGTTGATCTTCGTGTCCTTTTCCATGTAGGTTATTACAGAGTGATGAGTAGACCACTCTTGGTATTCCATAGGTCTTTGGTGATTCTATATTTTACATGTATTAGTATATGTTTGTTAATCCCAATATCCTAATTTATCCATTCCTCACACCTTTTCATTGGCTTAACCATAAGTTTGTTTTCTCAAGCTGAGATTCTCTTTCTCTCTGGCATTATGTTTATTTATATGAATTTTCAGATAACATAAGTGATCTCATAGGACATTTTTCTTTTCATTCTGTCTTACTTCACGTTTTGTGATTATCTCTAGGCTCATCTGTGGTGCTGCAAATGGCATTGTTTTATTTTTTTCATGGCTAATATTCCATTCTGTCCATATACCACTTCTTCTTTGTCCATTCATCTGTTTTTGGACCTTTTTTTTGCTTCCATGTCTTGGCTGTTTAAATATTGCTGCAGTGCACATTTGCCTGCCTCTGTCTTTCCGATTCTGGTGGTCGTAGGTTATAGACCCAGAAGGTGCCCTGCCGGATCATATGGTAGCTCAATTTTTACCTTTTAAAGCACCTGCATTCTGTTTTCATTAGTGCTGTTACCGCTTTACATCCCACCAGCAGCTAGAAGGTATACAGTTCTCTAAAACCCCTTCAGCATTTATGGTTTGTAGACTTTTTGTGATTGTCACGTGACAGGTGTGAGGTGAAACCTTTTTGGAGGTTGGATTTTCATGCATCTAATAATTCCTTATACTGAGCTTTGGGTATGTCCTTTTTTTCTTTTTCCTTTTCTTAAAGAGTGAGTACAACTTCCCTCTTCATATTGACTCCTTGAAAATTTTGTCATGTGTTGAATTCTCTTGGCTATTCCCTACCCCAGGGCATTTTTTGTGGGCACGTGTCATGTACAGCCCTGCATTCCTGTGAATATTAAGTGACCATAAGCACTGTGTTTAAAGCTGCTGTTGTGGGAAAGAGCCACAAGGCGGCAGCATTATTATGTCCTCAACTCTTGTTAGTAGAGCAACAGAGTCTTCCTGGACGTCGTGTTCCTCGGTTGTAAATTAGAGTGGAATGTGCTCAGACAAACCCCCAGAAGTTTATATCTCCTTACTTATGTTTGTTTTTTAAATTTAATTTATATCTCTTATCGGAGTAAAATTTTTTTATTTTCTTAAATAATTAATTTATTTATTTTTGCCTGTGCTAGGTCTGCGTTTCTGTGCGAGGGCTTTCTATAGCTGTGGCAAGCGGGGCCCACTCTTCATCGTGGTGTGCGGGCCTCTCACTACCGCGGCCTCTCTTGTTGCAGAGCACAGGCTCCAGACGCGCAGGCTCAGTACTTTGGGCTCACGGGCCTAGTTGCTCTGTGGCATGTGGAATCTTCCCATACCAGGGCTCGAACCCGTGTCCCCTGCATTGGCAGGCAGATTCTCAACCACTGCCACACCAGGGAAGCCCCTATCGGAGCAAATTTGATTAGAGTGTTGTGATTGTCTGCCTGTACAGAATCGGGTCAATTATACATACATATATCTGTTCATCTTCGGATCCTGTTACCATGTATCTTATTACAGAGTGTTGAGTAGACCTCCCTTGATATTTGGTAGGTGTTTGGTCATTATATATTTTATATGTATTGGTGATTAGATAATTCATATAGTTTATATGTTATATGTTTATATACATTTAACATACCTTAGTATATGTATGTTACCCCCATAATCCCAATTTATCCGTCTTCCCACCTTTCATTTTGGTTTACCATTCGTTTGTTTTCTAAATCTGTGAGCGTCCTTTTCTGTGGAAATATGTTCATTGGTAGCAATCTTAGGATAACATCTATAAATGATGTCATAGGATATTTGTCATTCCCTTTTGACTTACTTAACGTAATATGATTATTTCTAGGCTCATCTGTAATCCTGAAAACGGCCTTGATCATATTTTTCTGAGGCTAACGTTCCATTCGGTACTTATACCACTTCTTCTTTGTCCATTTCTCTGTTGATGGACATTTTCTTTGCTTGCATGTCTTGGCTATTGTAAATATTGCTGCAGTGCATGTTTTCCTGTCTGTGTCTTTCCGATTCTGGTCTTCTTAGGTTATAGGCCCTTAAGCGGATCGGCCTCATCGTATGGTAGCTCAGTTTTTAGCTTTTAAACGCAGATCCATTCAGTTCTCATGATTAGCTCTTACCAGTTTACATCCAACCAACAGCATAGTGGGTATGGATTTCTCGACAAACCCGTCACCATTCATTGTTTGCATACTTTTTACCGATGTCATTTTGAATATTGGGTGGCGGACTCCTTTTGTAGTTTGGATTTGCATCCAACCGATAATTCCTGATGTTGAGGTTTTATCCATGTTCTTCTATTTTTGTAAACAAAAGAGTGAGTACAACTTACCTCTTCAAATTGTTTTCTTGAAAACTTTTCCGCGTTGTGAACTTTTTTGACCATTACCTACCCCAGGACATTTTTTGAGGACACGTGTCATTTACAGCCCTACAGTTACTGTGAATCTTAAGGGACCGTTAGCCCTGTGATTAAAGCTGCTGTTGTGGGAAACGGCCACATGGTGACAGCATTTCTCCATTCCAAATCTGGTTAGTAGGGCAGCAGAGCCTTCCTGAAAGTCGTGTTGCTAGGTTGTAAATTAGAATGGAATGTGCCAGGGAAAACCCCAATAAGTTTATGTCTCATTGATTGTGGTTCCTGGGTTTGATTTTTTAAATTGGGGTAATGATTAGAATAGTGTTTGTCCTAGGTGGGCACAATCAGGTTCAATTGAACATCATATATATCTATACATGTACAGATCCTCTTCCCATGTAAATTACTATTTATTTTAATAAATTTATTTTATTTATTTATTCATTTTTGGCTGAGTTGGATCTTCGTTGCTGCATGTGGGCTGTCTCTAGTTGCGGTGAGCGGGGGCTACTCTCCGTTGCGCTGCACGGGCTTCTCACTGCAGTGGCTTCTCTTGTTGTGGAGCACGTACTCTAGGCGTGTGGGCTTTAGTAGTTTTGGTGTGTGGGCTCAGTATTCGTGGCTCGTGGGCTCTAAAGCGCAGGCTCAGTAGTTGTGGTGCACGGGCTTAGTTGCTCTGCAGCATGTGGGATCTTCCCGGACCAGGGATCGACGCCGTGTCCCCTGCATTGCCAGGTGGATTCTTAACCACGGCGCCACCCGGGAAGCCCCCGTGTAAACTATTACAGAGCGTTCAGTAGACCTCCCTTGGTATATGGTTGGTCTTTTTGATATATGTATTTAATATGTATTTGTACACGTATGGTAACCCTAATCTTAATGTATCCATTCCTCCCACCTTTCCTTGTAGATAACCATAGTTTGTTTTCTAAGTCTGTGAGTGTCTTTCTCTGTGGAAATATGTTCATTTGTGTCAGTTGTTAGGTAACACCTAGAAGTGATATCACAGGATATTTGTCGTCTGCTTTCCGACTTACCTCATGGTCTCTGATTATCTCTAGGCTCATCTATGTTGCTGCAAAGAGCAGTGTTTGATTCTTTTCTATGCCGAATATTCCATTGTGTACATGGACCACTTCTTCTTTGTGCATTCATCTGTTGATGGACGTTTTGGTTGCTTCCAACTCTTGGCTATGCTAAATATTGATGCAGTGCAGGATTGCCAGCCTGTGTCTTTTTGATTCTGGTCTTCTCAAGGGATAGGCCCAGCAGTGGGCCTACTAGATCATATGGTAGCTCAATTTTTACCTTTCAACGCACCTCCATTCTGTTCTCACTACTGGCTGTTACCAGTTGACATCCCACCAGCAACTAGAGGGTACAGAGTTCTCTAAAACCCCTTCAGCATTTATTGTTTGTAGATATTTTACCGATGGCATTTTGAGTGTTGGGTGGTGATACCTTTTGTAGTTTGGATTTGCATGCATCTAATAGTTCCCTATATTGAGCTTTCATCCACGTCCATTTTCTTTTTTTTTTAAGTAAAACAGAAAAACTTACCTCTTCAAACTGTTTCCTTGAAAAATTTGCCGTCTTCTGAATTCCTGTGGCCATTACCTACACCAGGACATTTTTTGAGGGCAGGTGTCATTTACAGCCCTGTAGTAATTGTGAATATTAAGTGACCATTAGCGCTGGGTTTAAAGCTGCCTTTGCAGGAAACGACCACAAGGCGGCAGCATTTCTATATTCCCAACTCTGGTTACTAGGGCAACAGGGCCTTCCTGGACGTCCTGGTTGTAGGTTGTAAATTAGAGTGCAATGTGCCAGGACAAACCCCCCAGAAGTTATGTCTACTAACTTGTTGTTGGTATTCGTAGCTTAATTTTCATTTTTATCAGAGCAAATTTGATTGCAATGTTTTGCTTGTTCCAGGTGTACAGAATCTGTTTCATTGATACATTTATCTTTTCATTTTTGGATCCTGTTCCATATAGGTTATTACAGAATGTTGTGTAGACCTCTCTTGATGTTCGGTATGTGTTTGGAGATTCTCTCTTTTAAAAGTATTAGCATATGTCTGTTAAACACAATATCCTCCGTTATACATTCCTCACACCTTTCCATCTGGTTAATCACAAGTTTGTTTCCTGAATACGTGAGTGTCCTTCTCTGTGGACATAAGTTGATTAATATCAATTTTTAGATAACACCTATACGTGATATCATAGGATATGTGTCTCTCGCTTTCTGACTTACTTCAAGTTGTGTGATTATCTCTAGCCTCATCTATGGTGCGGCAAGTGGCGTTGTTTCTTTCTTTTCTGTGTCTAATATTCCATTGTGTACATGGACCTCTTTTCCGTCCATTCATCTGATGATGGACATTTTTGTTGCTTCCATGTCTTGGCTATTGTAACTACTGCTGCAATACACGATTTTCCATCCCGTGTCTTTTTGATTCTGGCCTTCACAGGTGACAGGCCCAATAGTGGGCCTTCCGGATCATATGGTAACTCCATGCTTACCTTGAAACGCACTGCCGTTCTATTCCGATTATTGGCTGTTACCAGTTTACATCCCACTTAGACCTAGAGGTTACGCTATCCTCCACAACTTCTTCAACATCTGTTGTTTGTAGACTTTTTGCTGATGGTCATTCTCACTGGTGTGAGGTGATACCTTTGGGTAGATTGGATTTGCATGCGTCTAGTAATTCCTGATGTTCAGCTTTTATCAATATCCTTTTTATTTTTTTTTAAGATTGAGTTAAATTTACAACTGCAAATTGCCTTCTTGAAAAATTTGCCACGTTTGAATTCTTTTGGCCATTGCCTACCCCAGGACATTTTTTGAGGGCGTGAGTCATTTACACCCCTGCAGTCCTTCTGAATGTTAGTGACCATTAGCAGTGGATTTAAAGCTGCTGGTTGAGGAAACGGCCTTAGGGTGGCGGCATTTCTACGTTACCAACTCTGCTTGCTAGGGAAACAGAACCTTCCTGCAAGTTGTGCTTTTAGGTTGCACATTAGAGTGGAATGTGGCAGGACAAACCCCCATAACTTTTAGCCTCCTTAATTCTTGTTTGTGTCTTTAATTTATAGTGTTTATCAGAGTCAATTTGACTTAAAACTGTCGTTTGTTCTAAGGGTATAGAATCTTGTTCATTTGCACATATACATATATCTGTTGATCTTCGTGTCCTTTTCCATGTAGGTTATTACAGAGTGATGAGTAGACCACTCTTGGTATTCCATAGGTCTTTGGTGATTCTATATTTTACATGTATTAGTATATGTTTGTTAATCCCAATATCCTAATTTATCCATTCCTCACACCTTTTCATTGGCTTAACCATAAGTTTGTTTTCTCAAGCTGAGATTCTCTTTCTCTCTGGCATTATGTTTATTTATATGAATTTTCAGATAACATAAGTGATCTCATAGGACATTTTTCTTTTCATTCTGTCTTACTTCACGTTTTGTGATTATCTCTAGGCTCATCTGTGGTGCTGCAAATGGCATTGTTTTATTTTTTTCATGGCTAATATTCCATTCTGTCCATATACCACTTCTTCTTTGTCCATTCATCTGTTTTTGGACCTTTTTTTTGCTTCCATGTCTTGGCTGTTTAAATATTGCTGCAGTGCACATTTGCCTGCCTCTGTCTTTCCGATTCTGGTGGTCGTAGGTTATAGACCCAGAAGGTGCCCTGCCGGATCATATGGTAGCTCAATTTTTACCTTTTAAAGCACCTGCATTCTGTTTTCATTAGTGCTGTTACCGCTTTACATCCCACCAGCAGCTAGAAGGTATACAGTTCTCTAAAACCCCTTCAGCATTTATGGTTTGTAGACTTTTTGTGATTGTCACGTGACAGGTGTGAGGTGAAACCTTTTTGGAGGTTGGATTTTCATGCATCTAATAATTCCTTATACTGAGCTTTGGGTATGTCCTTTTTTTCTTTTTCCTTTTCTTAAAGAGTGAGTACAACTTCCCTCTTCATATTGACTCCTTGAAAATTTTGTCATGTGTTGAATTCTCTTGGCTATTCCCTACCCCAGGGCATTTTTTGTGGGCACGTGTCATGTACAGCCCTGCATTCCTGTGAATATTAAGTGACCATAAGCACTGTGTTTAAAGCTGCTGTTGTGGGAAAGAGCCACAAGGCGGCAGCATTATTATGTCCTCAACTCTTGTTAGTAGAGCAACAGAGTCTTCCTGGACGTCGTGTTCCTCGGTTGTAAATTAGAGTGGAATGTGCTCAGACAAACCCCCAGAAGTTTATATCTCCTTACTTATGTTTGTTTTTTAAATTTAATTTATATCTCTTATCGGAGTAAAATTTTTTTATTTTCTTAAATAATTAATTTATTTATTTTTGCCTGTGCTAGGTCTGCGTTTCTGTGCGAGGGCTTTCTATAGCTGTGGCAAGCGGGGCCCACTCTTCATCGTGGTGTGCGGGCCTCTCACTACCGCGGCCTCTCTTGTTGCAGAGCACAGGCTCCAGACGCGCAGGCTCAGTACTTTTGGCTCACGGGCCTAGTTGCTCTGTGGCATGTGGAATCTTCCCATACCAGGGCTCGAACCCGTGTCCCCTGCATTGGCAGGCAGATTCTCAACCACTGCCACACCAGGGAAGCCCCTATCGGAGCAAATTTGATTAGAGTGTTGTGATTGTCTGCCTGTACAGAATCGGGTCAATTATACATACATATATCTGTTCATCTTCGGATCCTGTTACCATGTATCTTATTACAGAGTGTTGAGTAGACCTCCCTTGATATTTGGTAGGTGTTTGGTCATTATATATTTTATATGTATTGGTGATTAGATAATTCATATAGTTTATATGTTATATGTTTATATACATTTAACATACCTTAGTATATGTATGTTACCCCCATAATCCCAATTTATCCGTCTTCCCACCTTTCATTTTGGTTTACCATTCGTTTGTTTTCTAAATCTGTGAGCGTCCTTTTCTGTGGAAATATGTTCATTGGTAGCAATCTTAGGATAACATCTATAAATGATGTCATAGGATATTTGTCATTCCCTTTTGACTTACTTAACGTAATATGATTATTTCTAGGCTCATCTGTAATCCTGAAAACGGCCTTGATCATATTTTTCTGAGGCTAACGTTCCATTCGGTACTTATACCACTTCTTCTTTGTCCATTTCTCTGTTGATGGACATTTTCTTTGCTTGCATGTCTTGGCTATTGTAAATATTGCTGCAGTGCATGTTTTCCTGTCTGTGTCTTTCCGATTCTGGTCTTCTTAGGTTATAGGCCCTTAAGCGGATCGGCCTCATCGTATGGTAGCTCAGTTTTTAGCTTTTAAACGCAGATCCATTCAGTTCTCATGATTAGCTCTTACCAGTTTACATCCAACCAACAGCATAGTGGGTATGGATTTCTCGACAAACCCGTCACCATTCATTGTTTGCATACTTTTTACCGATGTCATTTTGAATATTGGGTGGCGGACTCCTTTTGTAGTTTGGATTTGCATCCAACCGATAATTCCTGATGTTGAGGTTTTATCCATGTTCTTCTATTTTTGTAAACAAAAGAGTGAGTACAACTTACCTCTTCAAATTGTTTTCTTGAAAACTTTTCCGCGTTGTGAACTTTTTTGACCATTACCTACCCCAGGACATTTTTTGAGGACACGTGTCATTTACAGCCCTACAGTTACTGTGAATCTTAAGGGACCGTTAGCCCTGTGATTAAAGCTGCTGTTGTGGGAAACGGCCACATGGTGACAGCATTTCTCCATTCCAAATCTGGTTAGTAGGGCAGCAGAGCCTTCCTGAAAGTCGTGTTGCTAGGTTGTAAATTAGAATGGAATGTGCCAGGGAAAACCCCAATAAGTTTATGTCTCATTGATTGTGGTTCCTGGGTTTGATTTTTTAAATTGGGGTAATGATTAGAATAGTGTTTGTCCTAGGTGGGCACAATCAGGTTCAATTGAACATCATATATATCTATACATGTACAGATCCTCTTCCCATGTAAATTACTATTTATTTTAATAAATTTATTTTATTTATTTATTCATTTTTGGCTGAGTTGGATCTTCGTTGCTGCATGTGGGCTGTCTCTAGTTGCGGTGAGCGGGGGCTACTCTCCGTTGCGCTGCACGGGCTTCTCACTGCAGTGGCTTCTCTTGTTGTGGAGCACGTACTCTAGGCGTGTGGGCTTTAGTAGTTTTGGTGTGTGGGCTCAGTATTCGTGGCTCGTGGGCTCTAAAGCGCAGGCTCAGTAGTTGTGGTGCACGGGCTTAGTTGCTCTGCAGCATGTGGGATCTTCCCGGACCAGGGATCGACGCCGTGTCCCCTGCATTGCCAGGTGGATTCTTAACCACGGCGCCACCCGGGAAGCCCCCGTGTAAACTATTACAGAGCGTTCAGTAGACCTCCCTTGGTATATGGTTGGTCTTTTTGATATATGTATTTAATATGTATTTGTACACGTATGGTAACCCTAATCTTAATGTATCCATTCCTCCCACCTTTCCTTGTAGATAACCATAGTTTGTTTTCTAAGTCTGTGAGTGTCTTTCTCTGTGGAAATATGTTCATTTGTGTCAGTTGTTAGGTAACACCTAGAAGTGATATCACAGGATATTTGTCGTCTGCTTTCCGACTTACCTCATGGTCTCTGATTATCTCTAGGCTCATCTATGTTGCTGCAAAGAGCAGTGTTTGATTCTTTTCTATGCCGAATATTCCATTGTGTACATGGACCACTTCTTCTTTGTGCATTCATCTGTTGATGGACGTTTTGGTTGCTTCCAACTCTTGGCTATGCTAAATATTGATGCAGTGCAGGATTGCCAGCCTGTGTCTTTTTGATTCTGGTCTTCTCAAGGGATAGGCCCAGCAGTGGGCCTACTAGATCATATGGTAGCTCAATTTTTACCTTTCAACGCACCTCCATTCTGTTCTCACTACTGGCTGTTACCAGTTGACATCCCACCAGCAACTAGAGGGTACAGAGTTCTCTAAAACCCCTTCAGCATTTATTGTTTGTAGATATTTTACCGATGGCATTTTGAGTGTTGGGTGGTGATACCTTTTGTAGTTTGGATTTGCATGCATCTAATAGTTCCCTATATTGAGCTTTCATCCACGTCCATTTTCTTTTTTTTTTAAGTAAAACAGAAAAACTTACCTCTTCAAACTGTTTCCTTGAAAAATTTGCCGTCTTCTGAATTCCTGTGGCCATTACCTACACCAGGACATTTTTTGAGGGCAGGTGTCATTTACAGCCCTGTAGTAATTGTGAATATTAAGTGACCATTAGCGCTGGGTTTAAAGCTGCCTTTGCAGGAAACGACCACAAGGCGGCAGCATTTCTATATTCCCAACTCTGGTTACTAGGGCAACAGGGCCTTCCTGGACGTCCTGGTTGTAGGTTGTAAATTAGAGTGCAATGTGCCAGGACAAACCCCCCAGAAGTTATGTCTACTAACTTGTTGTTGGTATTCGTAGCTTAATTTTCATTTTTATCAGAGCAAATTTGATTGCAATGTTTTGCTTGTTCCAGGTGTACAGAATCTGTTTCATTGATACATTTATCTTTTCATTTTTGGATCCTGTTCCATATAGGTTATTACAGAATGTTGTGTAGACCTCTCTTGATGTTCGGTATGTGTTTGGAGATTCTCTCTTTTAAAAGTATTAGCATATGTCTGTTAAACACAATATCCTCCGTTATACATTCCTCACACCTTTCCATCTGGTTAATCACAAGTTTGTTTCCTGAATACGTGAGTGTCCTTCTCTGTGGACATAAGTTGATTAATATCAATTTTTAGATAACACCTATACGTGATATCATAGGATATGTGTCTCTCGCTTTCTGACTTACTTCAAGTTGTGTGATTATCTCTAGCCTCATCTATGGTGCGGCAAGTGGCGTTGTTTCTTTCTTTTCTGTGTCTAATATTCCATTGTGTACATGGACCTCTTTTCCGTCCATTCATCTGATGATGGACATTTTTGTTGCTTCCATGTCTTGGCTATTGTAACTACTGCTGCAATACACGATTTTCCATCCCGTGTCTTTTTGATTCTGGCCTTCACAGGTGACAGGCCCAATAGTGGGCCTTCCGGATCATATGGTAACTCCATGCTTACCTTGAAACGCACTGCCGTTCTATTCCGATTATTGGCTGTTACCAGTTTACATCGCACTTAGACCTAGAGGTTACGCTATCCTCCACAACTTCTTCAACATCTGTTGTTTGTAGACTTTTTGCTGATGGTCATTCTCACTGGTGTGAGGTGATACCTTTGGGTAGATTGGATTTGCATGCGTCTAGTAATTCCTGATGTTCAGCTTTTATCAATATCCTTTTTATTTTTTTTTAAGATTGAGTTAAACTTACAACTGCAAATTGCCTTCTTGAAAAATTTGCCACGTTTGAATTCTTTTGGCCATTGCCTACCCCAGGACATTTTTTGAGGGCGTGAGTCATTTACACCCCTGCAGTCCTTCTGAATGTTAGTGACCATTAGCAGTGGATTTAAAGCTGCTGGTTGAGGAAACGGCCTTAGGGTGGCGGCATTTCTACGTTACCAACTCTGCTTGCTAGGGAAACAGAACCTTCCTGCAAGTTGTGCTTTTAGGTTGCACATTAGAGTGGAATGTGGCAGGACAAACCCCCATAACTTTTAGCCTCCTTAATTCTTGTTTGTGTCTTTAATTTATAGTGTTTATCAGAGTCAATTTGACTTAAAACTGTCGTTTGTTCTAAGGGTATAGAATCTTGTTCATTTGCACATATACATATATCTGTTGATCTTCGTGTCCTTTTCCATGTAGGTTATTACAGAGTGATGAGTAGACCACTCTTGGTATTCCATAGGTCTTTGGTGATTCTATATTTTACATGTATTAGTATATGTTTGTTAATCCCAATATCCTAATTTATCCATTCCTCACACCTTTTCATTGGCTTAACCATAAGTTTGTTTTCTCAAGCTGAGATTCTCTTTCTCTCTGGCATTATGTTTATTTATATGAATTTTCAGATAACATAAGTGATCTCATAGGACATTTTTCTTTTCATTCTGTCTTACTTCACGTTTTGTGATTATCTCTAGGCTCATCTGTGGTGCTGCAAATGGCATTGTTTTATTTTTTTCATGGCTAATATTCCATTCTGTCCATATACCACTTCTTCTTTGTCCATTCATCTGTTTTTGGACCTTTTTTTTGCTTCCATGTCTTGGCTGTTTAAATATTGCTGCAGTGCACATTTGCCTGCCTCTGTCTTTCCGATTCTGGTGGTCGTAGGTTATAGACCCAGAAGGTGCCCTGCCGGATCATATGGTAGCTCAATTTTTACCTTTTAAAGCACCTGCGTTCTGTTTTCATTAGTGCTGTTACCGCTTTACATCCCACCAGCAGCTAGAAGGTATACAGTTCTCTAAAACCCCTTCAGCACTTATGGTTTGTAGACTTTTTGTGATTGTCACGTGACAGGTGTGAGGTGAAACCTTTTTGGAGGTTGGATTTTCATGCATCTAATAATTCCTTATACTGAGCTTTGGGTATGTCCTTTTTTTCTTTTTCCTTTTCTTAAAGAGTGAGTACAACTTCCCTCTTCATATTGACTCCTTGAAAATTTTGTCATGTGTTGAATTCTCTTGGCTATTCCCTACCCCAGGGCATTTTTTGTGGGCACGTGTCATGTACAGCCCTGCATTCCTGTGAATATTAAGTGACCATAAGCACTGTGTTTAAAGCTGCTGTTGTGGGAAAGAGCCACAAGGCGGCAGCATTATTATGTCCTCAACTCTTGTTAGTAGAGCAACAGAGTCTTCCTGGACGTCGTGTTCCTCGGTTGTAAATTAGAGTGGAATGTGCTCAGACAAACCCCCAGAAGTTTATATCTCCTTACTTATGTTTGTTTTTTAAATTTAATTTATATCTCTTATCGGAGTAAAATTTTTTTATTTTCTTAAATAATTAATTTATTTATTTTTGCCTGTGCTAGGTCTGCGTTTCTGTGCGAGGGCTTTCTATAGCTGTGGCAAGCGGGGCCCACTCTTCATCGTGGTGTGCGGGCCTCTCACTACCGCGGCCTCTCTTGTTGCAGAGCACAGGCTCCAGACGCGCAGGCTCAGTACTTTTGGCTCACGGGCCTAGTTGCTCTGTGGCATGTGGAATCTTCCCATACCAGGGCTCGAACCCGTGTCCCCTGCATTGGCAGGCAGATTCTCAACCACTGCCACACCAGGGAAGCCCCTATCGGAGCAAATTTGATTAGAGTGTTGTGATTGTCTGCCTGTACAGAATCGGGTCAATTATACATACATATATCTGTTCATCTTCGGATCCTGTTACCATGTATCTTATTACAGAGTGTTGAGTAGACCTCCCTTGATATTTGGTAGGTGTTTGGTCATTATATATTTTATATGTATTGGTGATTAGATAATTCATATAGTTTATATGTTATATGTTTATATACATTTAACATACCTTAGTATATGTATGTTACCCCCATAATCCCAATTTATCCGTCTTCCCACCTTTCATTTTGGTTTACCATTCGTTTGTTTTCTAAATCTGTGAGCGTCCTTTTCTGTGGAAATATGTTCATTGGTAGCAATCTTAGGATAACATCTATAAATGATGTCATAGGATATTTGTCATTCCCTTTTGACTTACTTAACGTAATATGATTATTTCTAGGCTCATCTGTAATCCTGAAAACGGCCTTGATCATATTTTTCTGAGGCTAACGTTCCATTCGGTACTTATACCACTTCTTCTTTGTCCATTTCTCTGTTGATGGACATTTTCTTTGCTTGCATGTCTTGGCTATTGTAAATATTGCTGCAGTGCATGTTTTCCTGTCTGTGTCTTTCCGATTCTGGTCTTCTTAGGTTATAGGCCCTTAAGCGGATCGGCCTCATCGTATGGTAGCTCAGTTTTTAGCTTTTAAACGCAGATCCATTCAGTTCTCATGATTAGCTCTTACCAGTTTACATCCAACCAACAGCATAGTGGGTATGGATTTCTCGACAAACCCGTCACCATTCATTGTTTGCATACTTTTTACCGATGTCATTTTGAATATTGGGTGGCGGACTCCTTTTGTAGTTTGGATTTGCATCCAACCGATAATTCCTGATGTTGAGGTTTTATCCATGTTCTTCTATTTTTGTAAACAAAAGAGTGAGTACAACTTACCTCTTCAAATTGTTTTCTTGAAAACTTTTCCGCGTTGTGAACTTTTTTGACCATTACCTACCCCAGGACATTTTTTGAGGACACGTGTCATTTACAGCCCTACAGTTACTGTGAATCTTAAGGGACCGTTAGCCCTGTGATTAAAGCTGCTGTTGTGGGAAACGGCCACATGGTGACAGCATTTCTCCATTCCAAATCTGGTTAGTAGGGCAGCAGAGCCTTCCTGAAAGTCGTGTTGCTAGGTTGTAAATTAGAATGGAATGTGCCAGGGAAAACCCCAATAAGTTTATGTCTCATTGATTGTGGTTCCTGGGTTTGATTTTTTAAATTGGGGTAATGATTAGAATAGTGTTTGTCCTAGGTGGGCACAATCAGGTTCAATTGAACATCATATATATCTATACATGTACAGATCCTCTTCCCATGTAAATTACTATTTATTTTAATAAATTTATTTTATTTATTTATTCATTTTTGGCTGAGTTGGATCTTCGTTGCTGCATGTGGGCTGTCTCTAGTTGCGGTGAGCGGGGGCTACTCTCCGTTGCGCTGCACGGGCTTCTCACTGCAGTGGCTTCTCTTGTTGTGGAGCACGTACTCTAGGCGTGTGGGCTTTAGTAGTTTTGGTGTGTGGGCTCAGTATTCGTGGCTCGTGGGCTCTAAAGCGCAGGCTCAGTAGTTGTGGTGCACGGGCTTAGTTGCTCTGCAGCATGTGGGATCTTCCCGGACCAGGGATCGACGCCGTGTCCCCTGCATTGCCAGGTGGATTCTTAACCACGGCGCCACCCGGGAAGCCCCCGTGTAAACTATTACAGAGCGTTCAGTAGACCTCCCTTGGTATATGGTTGGTCTTTTTGATATATGTATTTAATATGTATTTGTACACGTATGGTAACCCTAATCTTAATGTATCCATTCCTCCCACCTTTCCTTGTAGATAACCATAGTTTGTTTTCTAAGTCTGTGAGTGTCTTTCTCTGTGGAAATATGTTCATTTGTGTCAGTTGTTAGGTAACACCTAGAAGTGATATCACAGGATATTTGTCGTCTGCTTTCCGACTTACCTCATGGTCTCTGATTATCTCTAGGCTCATCTATGTTGCTGCAAAGAGCAGTGTTTGATTCTTTTCTATGCCGAATATTCCATTGTGTACATGGACCACTTCTTCTTTGTGCATTCATCTGTTGATGGACGTTTTGGTTGCTTCCAACTCTTGGCTATGCTAAATATTGATGCAGTGCAGGATTGCCAGCCTGTGTCTTTTTGATTCTGGTCTTCTCAAGGGATAGGCCCAGCAGTGGGCCTACTAGATCATATGGTAGCTCAATTTTTACCTTTCAACGCACCTCCATTCTGTTCTCACTACTGGCTGTTACCAGTTGACATCCCACCAGCAACTAGAGGGTACAGAGTTCTCTAAAACCCCTTCAGCATTTATTGTTTGTAGATATTTTACCGATGGCATTTTGAGTGTTGGGTGGTGATACCTTTTGTAGTTTGGATTTGCATGCATCTAATAGTTCCCTATATTGAGCTTTCATCCACGTCCATTTTCTTTTTTTTTTAAGTAAAACAGAAAAACTTACCTCTTCAAACTGTTTCCTTGAAAAATTTGCCGTCTTCTGAATTCCTGTGGCCATTACCTACACCAGGACATTTTTTGAGGGCAGGTGTCATTTACAGCCCTGTAGTAATTGTGAATATTAAGTGACCATTAGCGCTGGGTTTAAAGCTGCCTTTGCAGGAAACGACCACAAGGCGGCAGCATTTCTATATTCCCAACTCTGGTTACTAGGGCAACAGGGCCTTCCTGGACGTCCTGGTTGTAGGTTGTAAATTAGAGTGCAATGTGCCAGGACAAACCCCCCAGAAGTTATGTCTACTAACTTGTTGTTGGTATTCGTAGCTTAATTTTCATTTTTATCAGAGCAAATTTGATTGCAATGTTTTGCTTGTTCCAGGTGTACAGAATCTGTTTCATTGATACATTTATCTTTTCATTTTTGGATCCTGTTCCATATAGGTTATTACAGAATGTTGTGTAGACCTCTCTTGATGTTCGGTATGTGTTTGGAGATTCTCTCTTTTAAAAGTATTAGCATATGTCTGTTAAACACAATATCCTCCGTTATACATTCCTCACACCTTTCCATCTGGTTAATCACAAGTTTGTTTCCTGAATACGTGAGTGTCCTTCTCTGTGGACATAAGTTGATTAATATCAATTTTTAGATAACACCTATACGTGATATCATAGGATATGTGTCTCTCGCTTTCTGACTTACTTCAAGTTGTGTGATTATCTCTAGCCTCATCTATGGTGCGGCAAGTGGCGTTGTTTCTTTCTTTTCTGTGTCTAATATTCCATTGTGTACATGGACCTCTTTTCCGTCCATTCATCTGATGATGGACATTTTTGTTGCTTCCATGTCTTGGCTATTGTAACTACTGCTGCAATACACGATTTTCCATCCCGTGTCTTTTTGATTCTGGCCTTCACAGGTGACAGGCCCAATAGTGGGCCTTCCGGATCATATGGTAACTCCATGCTTACCTTGAAACGCACTGCCGTTCTATTCCGATTATTGGCTGTTACCAGTTTACATCCCACTTAGACCTAGAGGTTACGCTATCCTCCACAACTTCTTCAACATCTGTTGTTTGTAGACTTTTTGCTGATGGTCATTCTCACTGGTGTGAGGTGATACCTTTGGGTAGATTGGATTTGCATGCGTCTAGTAATTCCTGATGTTCAGCTTTTATCAATATCCTTTTTATTTTTTTTTAAGATTGAGTTAAATTTACAACTGCAAATTGCCTTCTTGAAAAATTTGCCACGTTTGAATTCTTTTGGCCATTGCCTACCCCAGGACATTTTTTGAGGGCGTGAGTCATTTACACCCCTGCAGTCCTTCTGAATGTTAGTGACCATTAGCAGTGGATTTAAAGCTGCTGGTTGAGGAAACGGCCTTAGGGTGGCGGCATTTCTACGTTACCAACTCTGCTTGCTAGGGAAACAGAACCTTCCTGCAAGTTGTGCTTTTAGGTTGCACATTAGAGTGGAATGTGGCAGGACAAACCCCCATAACTTTTAGCCTCCTTAATTCTTGTTTGTGTCTTTAATTTATAGTGTTTATCAGAGTCAATTTGACTTAAAACTGTCGTTTGTTCTAAGGGTATAGAATCTTGTTCATTTGCACATATACATATATCTGTTGATCTTCGTGTCCTTTTCCATGTAGGTTATTACAGAGTGATGAGTAGACCACTCTTGGTATTCCATAGGTCTTTGGTGATTCTATATTTTACATGTATTAGTATATGTTTGTTAATCCCAATATCCTAATTTATCCATTCCTCACACCTTTTCATTGGCTTAACCATAAGTTTGTTTTCTCAAGCTGAGATTCTCTTTCTCTCTGGCATTATGTTTATTTATATGAATTTTCAGATAACATAAGTGATCTCATAGGACATTTTTCTTTTCATTCTGTCTTACTTCACGTTTTGTGATTATCTCTAGGCTCATCTGTGGTGCTGCAAATGGCATTGTTTTATTTTTTTCATGGCTAATATTCCATTCTGTCCATATACCACTTCTTCTTTGTCCATTCATCTGTTTTTGGACCTTTTTTTTGCTTCCATGTCTTGGCTGTTTAAATATTGCTGCAGTGCACATTTGCCTGCCTCTGTCTTTCCGATTCTGGTGGTCGTAGGTTATAGACCCAGAAGGTGCCCTGCCGGATCATATGGTAGCTCAATTTTTACCTTTTAAAGCACCTGCATTCTGTTTTCATTAGTGCTGTTACCGCTTTACATCCCACCAGCAGCTAGAAGGTATACAGTTCTCTAAAACCCCTTCAGCATTTATGGTTTGTAGACTTTTTGTGATTGTCACGTGACAGGTGTGAGGTGAAACCTTTTTGGAGGTTGGATTTTCATGCATCTAATAATTCCTTATACTGAGCTTTGGGTATGTCCTTTTTTTCTTTTTCCTTTTCTTAAAGAGTGAGTACAACTTCCCTCTTCATATTGACTCCTTGAAAATTTTGTCATGTGTTGAATTCTCTTGGCTATTCCCTACCCCAGGGCATTTTTTGTGGGCACGTGTCATGTACAGCCCTGCATTCCTGTGAATATTAAGTGACCATAAGCACTGTGTTTAAAGCTGCTGTTGTGGGAAAGAGCCACAAGGCGGCAGCATTATTATGTCCTCAACTCTTGTTAGTAGAGCAACAGAGTCTTCCTGGACGTCGTGTTCCTCGGTTGTAAATTAGAGTGGAATGTGCTCAGACAAACCCCCAGAAGTTTATATCTCCTTACTTATGTTTGTTTTTTAAATTTAATTTATATCTCTTATCGGAGTAAAATTTTTTTATTTTCTTAAATAATTAATTTATTTATTTTTGCCTGTGCTAGGTCTGCGTTTCTGTGCGAGGGCTTTCTATAGCTGTGGCAAGCGGGGCCCACTCTTCATCGTGGTGTGCGGGCCTCTCACTACCGCGGCCTCTCTTGTTGCAGAGCACAGGCTCCAGACGCGCAGGCTCAGTACTTTTGGCTCACGGGCCTAGTTGCTCTGTGGCATGTGGAATCTTCCCATACCAGGGCTCGAACCCGTGTCCCCTGCATTGGCAGGCAGATTCTCAACCACTGCCACACCAGGGAAGCCCCTATCGGAGCAAATTTGATTAGAGTGTTGTGATTGTCTGCCTGTACAGAATCGGGTCAATTATACATACATATATCTGTTCATCTTCGGATCCTGTTACCATGTATCTTATTACAGAGTGTTGAGTAGACCTCCCTTGATATTTGGTAGGTGTTTGGTCATTATATATTTTATATGTATTGGTGATTAGATAATTCATATAGTTTATATGTTATATGTTTATATACATTTAACATACCTTAGTATATGTATGTTACCCCCATAATCCCAATTTATCCGTCTTCCCACCTTTCATTTTGGTTTACCATTCGTTTGTTTTCTAAATCTGTGAGCGTCCTTTTCTGTGGAAATATGTTCATTGGTAGCAATCTTAGGATAACATCTATAAATGATGTCATAGGATATTTGTCATTCCCTTTTGACTTACTTAACGTAATATGATTATTTCTAGGCTCATCTGTAATCCTGAAAACGGCCTTGATCATATTTTTCTGAGGCTAACGTTCCATTCGGTACTTATACCACTTCTTCTTTGTCCATTTCTCTGTTGATGGACATTTTCTTTGCTTGCATGTCTTGGCTATTGTAAATATTGCTGCAGTGCATGTTTTCCTGTCTGTGTCTTTCCGATTCTGGTCTTCTTAGGTTATAGGCCCTTAAGCGGATCGGCCTCATCGTATGGTAGCTCAGTTTTTAGCTTTTAAACGCAGATCCATTCAGTTCTCATGATTAGCTCTTACCAGTTTACATCCAACCAACAGCATAGTGGGTATGGATTTCTCGACAAACCCGTCACCATTCATTGTTTGCATACTTTTTACCGATGTCATTTTGAATATTGGGTGGCGGACTCCTTTTGTAGTTTGGATTTGCATCCAACCGATAATTCCTGATGTTGAGGTTTTATCCATGTTCTTCTATTTTTGTAAACAAAAGAGTGAGTACAACTTACCTCTTCAAATTGTTTTCTTGAAAACTTTTCCGCGTTGTGAACTTTTTTGACCATTACCTACCCCAGGACATTTTTTGAGGACACGTGTCATTTACAGCCCTACAGTTACTGTGAATCTTAAGGGACCGTTAGCCCTGTGATTAAAGCTGCTGTTGTGGGAAACGGCCACATGGTGACAGCATTTCTCCATTCCAAATCTGGTTAGTAGGGCAGCAGAGCCTTCCTGAAAGTCGTGTTGCTAGGTTGTAAATTAGAATGGAATGTGCCAGGGAAAACCCCAATAAGTTTATGTCTCATTGATTGTGGTTCCTGGGTTTGATTTTTTAAATTGGGGTAATGATTAGAATAGTGTTTGTCCTAGGTGGGCACAATCAGGTTCAATTGAACATCATATATATCTATACATGTACAGATCCTCTTCCCATGTAAATTACTATTTATTTTAATAAATTTATTTTATTTATTTATTCATTTTTGGCTGAGTTGGATCTTCGTTGCTGCATGTGGGCTGTCTCTAGTTGCGGTGAGCGGGGGCTACTCTCCGTTGCGCTGCACGGGCTTCTCACTGCAGTGGCTTCTCTTGTTGTGGAGCACGTACTCTAGGCGTGTGGGCTTTAGTAGTTTTGGTGTGTGGGCTCAGTATTCGTGGCTCGTGGGCTCTAAAGCGCAGGCTCAGTAGTTGTGGTGCACGGGCTTAGTTGCTCTGCAGCATGTGGGATCTTCCCGGACCAGGGATCGACGCCGTGTCCCCTGCATTGCCAGGTGGATTCTTAACCACGGCGCCACCCGGGAAGCCCCCGTGTAAACTATTACAGAGCGTTCAGTAGACCTCCCTTGGTATATGGTTGGTCTTTTTGATATATGTATTTAATATGTATTTGTACACGTATGGTAACCCTAATCTTAATGTATCCATTCCTCCCACCTTTCCTTGTAGATAACCATAGTTTGTTTTCTAAGTCTGTGAGTGTCTTTCTCTGTGGAAATATGTTCATTTGTGTCAGTTGTTAGGTAACACCTAGAAGTGATATCACAGGATATTTGTCGTCTGCTTTCCGACTTACCTCATGGTCTCTGATTATCTCTAGGCTCATCTATGTTGCTGCAAAGAGCAGTGTTTGATTCTTTTCTATGCCGAATATTCCATTGTGTACATGGACCACTTCTTCTTTGTGCATTCATCTGTTGATGGACGTTTTGGTTGCTTCCAACTCTTGGCTATGCTAAATATTGATGCAGTGCAGGATTGCCAGCCTGTGTCTTTTTGATTCTGGTCTTCTCAAGGGATAGGCCCAGCAGTGGGCCTACTAGATCATATGGTAGCTCAATTTTTACCTTTCAACGCACCTCCATTCTGTTCTCACTACTGGCTGTTACCAGTTGACATCCCACCAGCAACTAGAGGGTACAGAGTTCTCTAAAACCCCTTCAGCATTTATTGTTTGTAGATATTTTACCGATGGCATTTTGAGTGTTGGGTGGTGATACCTTTTGTAGTTTGGATTTGCATGCATCTAATAGTTCCCTATATTGAGCTTTCATCCACGTCCATTTTCTTTTTTTTTTAAGTAAAACAGAAAAACTTACCTCTTCAAACTGTTTCCTTGAAAAATTTGCCGTCTTCTGAATTCCTGTGGCCATTACCTACACCAGGACATTTTTTGAGGGCAGGTGTCATTTACAGCCCTGTAGTAATTGTGAATATTAAGTGACCATTAGCGCTGGGTTTAAAGCTGCCTTTGCAGGAAACGACCACAAGGCGGCAGCATTTCTATATTCCCAACTCTGGTTACTAGGGCAACAGGGCCTTCCTGGACGTCCTGGTTGTAGGTTGTAAATTAGAGTGCAATGTGCCAGGACAAACCCCCCAGAAGTTATGTCTACTAACTTGTTGTTGGTATTCGTAGCTTAATTTTCATTTTTATCAGAGCAAATTTGATTGCAATGTTTTGCTTGTTCCAGGTGTACAGAATCTGTTTCATTGATACATTTATCTTTTCATTTTTGGATCCTGTTCCATATAGGTTATTACAGAATGTTGTGTAGACCTCTCTTGATGTTCGGTATGTGTTTGGAGATTCTCTCTTTTAAAAGTATTAGCATATGTCTGTTAAACACAATATCCTCCGTTATACATTCCTCACACCTTTCCATCTGGTTAATCACAAGTTTGTTTCCTGAATACGTGAGTGTCCTTCTCTGTGGACATAAGTTGATTAATATCAATTTTTAGATAACACCTATACGTGATATCATAGGATATGTGTCTCTCGCTTTCTGACTTACTTCAAGTTGTGTGATTATCTCTAGCCTCATCTATGGTGCGGCAAGTGGCGTTGTTTCTTTCTTTTCTGTGTCTAATATTCCATTGTGTACATGGACCTCTTTTCCGTCCATTCATCTGATGATGGACATTTTTGTTGCTTCCATGTCTTGGCTATTGTAACTACTGCTGCAATACACGATTTTCCATCCCGTGTCTTTTTGATTCTGGCCTTCACAGGTGACAGGCCCAATAGTGGGCCTTCCGGATCATATGGTAACTCCATGCTTACCTTGAAACGCACTGCCGTTCTATTCCGATTATTGGCTGTTACCAGTTTACATCGCACTTAGACCTAGAGGTTACGCTATCCTCCACAACTTCTTCAACATCTGTTGTTTGTAGACTTTTTGCTGATGGTCATTCTCACTGGTGTGAGGTGATACCTTTGGGTAGATTGGATTTGCATGCGTCTAGTAATTCCTGATGTTCAGCTTTTATCAATATCCTTTTTATTTTTTTTTAAGATTGAGTTAAACTTACAACTGCAAATTGCCTTCTTGAAAAATTTGCCACGTTTGAATTCTTTTGGCCATTGCCTACCCCAGGACATTTTTTGAGGGCGTGAGTCATTTACACCCCTGCAGTCCTTCTGAATGTTAGTGACCATTAGCAGTGGATTTAAAGCTGCTGGTTGAGGAAACGGCCTTAGGGTGGCGGCATTTCTACGTTACCAACTCTGCTTGCTAGGGAAACAGAACCTTCCTGCAAGTTGTGCTTTTAGGTTGCACATTAGAGTGGAATGTGGCAGGACAAACCCCCATAACTTTTAGCCTCCTTAATTCTTGTTTGTGTCTTTAATTTATAGTGTTTATCAGAGTCAATTTGACTTAAAACTGTCGTTTGTTCTAAGGGTATAGAATCTTGTTCATTTGCACATATACATATATCTGTTGATCTTCGTGTCCTTTTCCATGTAGGTTATTACAGAGTGATGAGTAGACCACTCTTGGTATTCCATAGGTCTTTGGTGATTCTATATTTTACATGTATTAGTATATGTTTGTTAATCCCAATATCCTAATTTATCCATTCCTCACACCTTTTCATTGGCTTAACCATAAGTTTGTTTTCTCAAGCTGAGATTCTCTTTCTCTCTGGCATTATGTTTATTTATATGAATTTTCAGATAACATAAGTGATCTCATAGGACATTTTTCTTTTCATTCTGTCTTACTTCACGTTTTGTGATTATCTCTAGGCTCATCTGTGGTGCTGCAAATGGCATTGTTTTATTTTTTTCATGGCTAATATTCCATTCTGTCCATATACCACTTCTTCTTTGTCCATTCATCTGTTTTTGGACCTTTTTTTTGCTTCCATGTCTTGGCTGTTTAAATATTGCTGCAGTGCACATTTGCCTGCCTCTGTCTTTCCGATTCTGGTGGTCGTAGGTTATAGACCCAGAAGGTGCCCTGCCGGATCATATGGTAGCTCAATTTTTACCTTTTAAAGCACCTGCGTTCTGTTTTCATTAGTGCTGTTACCGCTTTACATCCCACCAGCAGCTAGAAGGTATACAGTTCTCTAAAACCCCTTCAGCACTTATGGTTTGTAGACTTTTTGTGATTGTCACGTGACAGGTGTGAGGTGAAACCTTTTTGGAGGTTGGATTTTCATGCATCTAATAATTCCTTATACTGAGCTTTGGGTATGTCCTTTTTTTCTTTTTCCTTTTCTTAAAGAGTGAGTACAACTTCCCTCTTCATATTGACTCCTTGAAAATTTTGTCATGTGTTGAATTCTCTTGGCTATTCCCTACCCCAGGGCATTTTTTGTGGGCACGTGTCATGTACAGCCCTGCATTCCTGTGAATATTAAGTGACCATAAGCACTGTGTTTAAAGCTGCTGTTGTGGGAAAGAGCCACAAGGCGGCAGCATTATTATGTCCTCAACTCTTGTTAGTAGAGCAACAGAGTCTTCCTGGACGTCGTGTTCCTCGGTTGTAAATTAGAGTGGAATGTGCTCAGACAAACCCCCAGAAGTTTATATCTCCTTACTTATGTTTGTTTTTTAAATTTAATTTATATCTCTTATCGGAGTAAAATTTTTTTATTTTCTTAAATAATTAATTTATTTATTTTTGCCTGTGCTAGGTCTGCGTTTCTGTGCGAGGGCTTTCTATAGCTGTGGCAAGCGGGGCCCACTCTTCATCGTGGTGTGCGGGCCTCTCACTACCGCGGCCTCTCTTGTTGCAGAGCACAGGCTCCAGACGCGCAGGCTCAGTACTTTTGGCTCACGGGCCTAGTTGCTCTGTGGCATGTGGAATCTTCCCATACCAGGGCTCGAACCCGTGTCCCCTGCATTGGCAGGCAGATTCTCAACCACTGCCACACCAGGGAAGCCCCTATCGGAGCAAATTTGATTAGAGTGTTGTGATTGTCTGCCTGTACAGAATCGGGTCAATTATACATACATATATCTGTTCATCTTCGGATCCTGTTACCATGTATCTTATTACAGAGTGTTGAGTAGACCTCCCTTGATATTTGGTAGGTGTTTGGTCATTATATATTTTATATGTATTGGTGATTAGATAATTCATATAGTTTATATGTTATATGTTTATATACATTTAACATACCTTAGTATATGTATGTTACCCCCATAATCCCAATTTATCCGTCTTCCCACCTTTCATTTTGGTTTACCATTCGTTTGTTTTCTAAATCTGTGAGCGTCCTTTTCTGTGGAAATATGTTCATTGGTAGCAATCTTAGGATAACATCTATAAATGATGTCATAGGATATTTGTCATTCCCTTTTGACTTACTTAACGTAATATGATTATTTCTAGGCTCATCTGTAATCCTGAAAACGGCCTTGATCATATTTTTCTGAGGCTAACGTTCCATTCGGTACTTATACCACTTCTTCTTTGTCCATTTCTCTGTTGATGGACATTTTCTTTGCTTGCATGTCTTGGCTATTGTAAATATTGCTGCAGTGCATGTTTTCCTGTCTGTGTCTTTCCGATTCTGGTCTTCTTAGGTTATAGGCCCTTAAGCGGATCGGCCTCATCGTATGGTAGCTCAGTTTTTAGCTTTTAAACGCAGATCCATTCAGTTCTCATGATTAGCTCTTACCAGTTTACATCCAACCAACAGCATAGTGGGTATGGATTTCTCGACAAACCCGTCACCATTCATTGTTTGCATACTTTTTACCGATGTCATTTTGAATATTGGGTGGCGGACTCCTTTTGTAGTTTGGATTTGCATCCAACCGATAATTCCTGATGTTGAGGTTTTATCCATGTTCTTCTATTTTTGTAAACAAAAGAGTGAGTACAACTTACCTCTTCAAATTGTTTTCTTGAAAACTTTTCCGCGTTGTGAACTTTTTTGACCATTACCTACCCCAGGACATTTTTTGAGGACACGTGTCATTTACAGCCCTACAGTTACTGTGAATCCTAAGGGACCGTTAGCCCTGTGATTAAAGCTGCTGTTGTGGGAAACGGCCACATGGTGACAGCATTTCTCCATTCCAAATCTGGTTAGTAGGGCAGCAGAGCCTTCCTGAAAGTCGTGTTGCTAGGTTGTAAATTAGAATGGAATGTGCCAGGGAAAACCCCAATAAGTTTATGTCTCATTGATTGTGGTTCCTGGGTTTGATTTTTTAAATTGGGGTAATGATTAGAATAGTGTTTGTCCTAGGTGGGCACAATCAGGTTCAATTGAACATCATATATATCTATACATGTACAGATCCTCTTCCCATGTAAATTACTATTTATTTTAATAAATTTATTTTATTTATTTATTCATTTTTGGCTGAGTTGGATCTTCGTTGCTGCATGTGGGCTGTCTCTAGTTGCGGTGAGCGGGGGCTACTCTCCGTTGCGCTGCACGGGCTTCTCACTGCAGTGGCTTCTCTTGTTGTGGAGCACGTACTCTAGGCGTGTGGGCTTTAGTAGTTTTGGTGTGTGGGCTCAGTATTCGTGGCTCGTGGGCTCTAAAGCGCAGGCTCAGTAGTTGTGGTGCACGGGCTTAGTTGCTCTGCAGCATGTGGGATGTTCCCGGACCAGGGATCGACGCCGTGTCCCCTGCATTGCCAGGTGGATTCTTAACCACGGCGCCACCCGGGAAGCCCCCGTGTAAACTATTACAGAGCGTTCAGTAGACCTCCCTTGGTATATGGTTGGTCTTTTTGATATATGTATTTAATATGTATTTGTACACGTATGGTAACCCTAATCTTAATGTATCCATTCCTCCCACCTTTCCTTGTAGATAACCATAGTTTGTTTTCTAAGTCTGTGAGTGTCTTTCTCTGTGGAAATATGTTCATTTGTGTCAGTTGTTAGGTAACACCTAGAAGTGATATCACAGGATATTTGTCGTCTGCTTTCCGACTTACCTCATGGTCTCTGATTATCTCTAGGCTCATCTATGTTGCTGCAAAGAGCAGTGTTTGATTCTTTTCTATGCCGAATATTCCATTGTGTACATGGACCACTTCTTCTTTGTGCATTCATCTGTTGATGGACGTTTTGGTTGCTTCCAACTCTTGGCTATGCTAAATATTGATGCAGTGCAGGATTGCCAGCCTGTGTCTTTTTGATTCTGGTCTTCTCAAGGGATAGGCCCAGCAGTGGGCCTACTAGATCATATGGTAGCTCAATTTTTACCTTTCAACGCACCTCCATTCTGTTCTCACTACTGGCTGTTACCAGTTGACATCCCACCAGCAACTAGAGGGTACACAGTTCTCTAAAACCCCTTCAGCATTTATTGTTTGTAGATATTTTACCGATGGCATTTTGAGTGTTGGGTGGTGATACCTTTTGTAGTTTGGATTTGCATGCATCTAATAGTTCCCTATATTGAGCTTTCATCCACGTCCATTTTCTTTTTTTTTTAAGTAAAACAGAAAAACTTACCTCTTCAAACTGTTTCCTTGAAAAATTTGCCGTCTTCTGAATTCCTGTGGCCATTACCTACACCAGGACATTTTTTGAGGGCAGGTGTCATTTACAGCCCTGTAGTAATTGTGAATATTAAGTGACCATTAGCGCTGGGTTTAAAGCTGCCTTTGCAGGAAACGACCACAAGGCGGCAGCATTTCTATATTCCCAACTCTGGTTACTAGGGCAACAGGGCCTTCCTGGACGTCCTGGTTGTAGGTTGTAAATTAGAGTGCAATGTGCCAGGACAAACCCCCCAGAAGTTATGTCTACTAACTTGTTGTTGGTATTCGTAGCTTAATTTTCATTTTTATCAGAGCAAATTTGATTGCAATGTTTTGCTTGTTCCAGGTGTACAGAATCTGTTTCATTGATACATTTATCTTTTCATTTTTGGATCCTGTTCCATATAGGTTATTACAGAATGTTGTGTAGACCTCTCTTGATGTTCGGTATGTGTTTGGAGATTCTCTCTTTTAAAAGTATTAGCATATGTCTGTTAAACACAATATCCTCCGTTATACATTCCTCACACCTTTCCATCTGGTTAATCACAAGTTTGTTTCCTGAATACGTGAGTGTCCTTCTCTGTGGACATAAGTTGATTAATATCAATTTTTAGATAACACCTATACGTGATATCATAGGATATGTGTCTCTCGCTTTCTGACTTACTTCAAGTTGTGTGATTATCTCTAGCCTCATCTATGGTGCGGCAAGTGGCGTTGTTTCTTTCTTTTCTGTGTCTAATATTCCATTGTGTACATGGACCTCTTTTCCGTCCATTCATCTGATGATGGACATTTTTGTTGCTTCCATGTCTTGGCTATTGTAACTACTGCTGCAATACACGATTTTCCATCCCCTGTCTTTTTGATTCTGGCCTTCACAGGTGACAGGCCCAATAGTGGGCCTTCCGGATCATATGGTAACTCCATGCTTACCTTGAAACGCACTGCCGTTCTATTCCGATTATTGGCTGTTACCAGTTTACATCCCACTTAGACCTAGAGGTTACGCTATCCTCCACAACTTCTTCAACATCTGTTGTTTGTAGACTTTTTGCTGATGGTCATTCTCACTGGTGTGAGGTGATACCTTTGGGTAGATTGGATTTGCATGCGTCTAGTAATTCCTGATGTTCAGCTTTTATCAATATCCTTTTTATTTTTTTTTAAGATTGAGTTAAATTTACAACTGCAAATTGCCTTCTTGAAAAATTTGCCACGTTTGAATTCTTTTGGCCATTGCCTACCCCAGGACATTTTTTGAGGGCGTGAGTCATTTACACCCCTGCAGTCCTTCTGAATGTTAGTGACCATTAGCAGTGGATTTAAAGCTGCTGGTTGAGGAAACGGCCTTAGGGTGGCGGCATTTCTACGTTACCAACTCTGCTTGCTAGGGAAACAGAACCTTCCTGCAAGTTGTGCTTTTAGGTTGCACATTAGAGTGGAATGTGGCAGGACAAACCCCCATAACTTTTAGCCTCCTTAATTCTTGTTTGTGTCTTTAATTTATAGTGTTTATCAGAGTCAATTTGACTTAAAACTGTCGTTTGTTCTAAGGGTATAGAATCTTGTTCATTTGCACATATACATATATCTGTTGATCTTCGTGTCCTTTTCCATGTAGGTTATTACAGAGTGATGAGTAGACCACTCTTGGTATTCCATAGGTCTTTGGTGATTCTATATTTTACATGTATTAGTATATGTTTGTTAATCCCAATATCCTAATTTATCCATTCCTCACACCTTTTCATTGGCTTAACCATAAGTTTGTTTTCTCAAGCTGAGATTCTCTTTCTCTCTGGCATTATGTTTATTTATATGAATTTTCAGATAACATAAGTGATCTCATAGGACATTTTTCTTTTCATTCTGTCTTACTTCACGTTTTGTGATTATCTCTAGGCTCATCTGTGGTGCTGCAAATGGCATTGTTTTATTTTTTTCATGGCTAATATTCCATTCTGTCCATATACCACTTCTTCTTTGTCCATTCATCTGTTTTTGGACTTTTTTTTTGCTTCCATGTCTTGGCTGTTTAAATATTGCTGCAGTACACATTTGCCTGCCTCTGTCTTTCCGATTCTGGTGGTCGTAGGTTATAGACCCAGAAGGTGCCCTGCCGGATCATATGGTAGCTCAATTTTTACCTTTTAAAGCACCTGCGTTCTGTTTTCATTAGTGCTGTTACCGCTTTACATCCCACCAGCAGCTAGAAGGTATACAGTTCTCTAAAACCCCTTCAGCACTTATGGTTTGTAGACTTTTTGTGATTGTCACGTGACAGGTGTGAGGTGAAACCTTTTTGGAGGTTGGATTTTCATGCATCTAATAATTCCTTATACTGAGCTTTGGGTATGTCCTTTTTTTCTTTTTCCTTTTCTTAAAGAGTGAGTACAACTTCCCTCTTCATATTGACTCCTTGAAAATTTTGTCATGTGTTGAATTCTCTTGGCTATTCCCTACCCCAGGGCATTTTTTGTGGGCACGTGTCATGTACAGCCCTGCATTCCTGTGAATATTAAGTGACCATAAGCACTGTGTTTAAAGCTGCTGTTGTGGGAAAGAGCCACAAGGCGGCAGCATTATTATGTCCTCAACTCTTGTTAGTAGAGCAACAGAGTCTTCCTGGACGTCGTGTTCCTCGGTTGTAAATTAGAGTGGAATGTGCTCAGACAAACCCCCAGAAGTTTATATCTCCTTACTTATGTTTGTTTTTTAAATTTAATTTATATCTCTTATCGGAGTAAAATTTTTTTATTTTCTTAAATAATTAATTTATTTATTTTTGCCTGTGCTAGGTCTGCGTTTCTGTGCGAGGGCTTTCTATAGCTGTGGCAAGCGGGGCCCACTCTTCATCGTGGTGTGCGGGCCTCTCACTACCGCGGCCTCTCTTGTTGCAGAGCACAGGCTCCAGACGCGCAGGCTCAGTACTTTTGGCTCACGGGCCTAGTTGCTCTGTGGCATGTGGAATCTTCCCATACCAGGGCTCGAACCCGTGTCCCCTGCATTGGCAGGCAGATTCTCAACCACTGCCACACCAGGGAAGCCCCTATCAGAGCAAATTTGATTAGAGTGTTGTGATTGTCTGCCTGTACAGAATCGGGTCAATTATACATACATATATCTGTTCATCTTCGGATCCTGTTACCATGTATCTTATTACAGAGTGTTGAGTAGACCTCCCTTGATATTTGGTAGGTGTTTGGTCATTATATATTTTATATGTATTGGTGATTAGATAATTCATATAGTTTATATGTTATATGTTTATATACATTTAACATACCTTAGTATATGTATGTTACCCCCATAATCCCAATTTATCCGTCTTCCCACCTTTCATTTTGGTTTACCATTCGTTTGTTTTCTAAATCTGTGAGCGTCCTTTTCTGTGGAAATATGTTCATTGGTAGCAATCTTAGGATAACATCTATAAATGATGTCATAGGATATTTGTCATTCCCTTTTGACTTACTTAACGTAATATGATTATTTCTAGGCTCATCTGTAATCCTGAAAACGGCCTTGATCATATTTTTCTGAGGCTAACGTTCCATTCGGTACTTATACCACTTCTTCTTTGTCCATTTCTCTGTTGATGGACATTTTCTTTGCTTGCATGTCTTGGCTATTGTAAATATTGCTGCAGTGCATGTTTTCCTGTCTGTGTCTTTCCGATTCTGGTCTTCTTAGGTTATAGGCCCTTAAGCAGATCGGCCTCATCGTATGGTAGCTCAGTTTTTAGCTTTTAAACGCAGATCCATTCAGTTCTCATGATTAGCTCTTACCAGTTTACATCCAACCAACAGCATAGTGGGTATGGATTTCTCGACAAACCCGTCACCATTCATTGTTTGCATACTTTTTACCGATGTCATTTTGAATATTGGGTGGCGGACTCCTTTTGTAGTTTGGATTTGCATCCAACCGATAATTCCTGATGTTGAGGTTTTATCCATGTTCTTCTATTTTTGTAAACAAAAGAGTGAGTACAACTTACCTCTTCAAATTGTTTTCTTGAAAACTTTTCCGCGTTGTGAACTTTTTTGACCATTACCTACCCCAGGACATTTTTTGAGGACACGTGTCATTTACAGCCCTACAGTTACTGTGAATCCTAAGGGACCGTTAGCCCTGTGATTAAAGCTGCTGTTGTGGGAAACGGCCACATGGTGACAGCATTTCTCCATTCCAAATCTGGTTAGTAGGGCAGCAGAGCCTTCCTGAAAGTCGTGTTGCTAGGTTGTAAATTAGAATGGAATGTGCCAGGGAAAACCCCAATAAGTTTATGTCTCATTGATTGTGGTTCCTGGGTTTGATTTTTTAAATTGGGGTAATGATTAGAATAGTGTTTGTCCTAGGTGGGCACAATCAGGTTCAATTGAACATCATATATATCTATACATGTACAGATCCTCTTCCCATGTAAATTACTATTTATTTTAATAAATTTATTTTATTTATTTATTCATTTTTGGCTGAGTTGGATCTTCGTTGCTGCATGTGGGCTGTCTCTAGTTGCGGTGAGCGGGGGCTACTCTCCGTTGCGCTGCACGGGCTTCTCACTGCAGTGGCTTCTCTTGTTGTGGAGCACGTACTCTAGGCGTGTGGGCTTTAGTAGTTTTGGTGTGTGGGCTCAGTATTCGTGGCTCGTGGGCTCTAAAGCGCAGGCTCAGTAGTTGTGGTGCACGGGCTTAGTTGCTCTGCAGCATGTGGGATCTTCCCGGACCAGGGATCGACGCCGTGTCCCCTGCATTGCCAGGTGGATTCTTAACCACGGCGCCACCCGGGAAGCCCCCGTGTAAACTATTACAGAGCGTTCAGTAGACCTCCCTTGGTATATGGTTGGTCTTTTTGATATATGTATTTAATATGTATTTGTACACGTATGGTAACCCTAATCTTAATGTATCCATTCCTCCCACCTTTCCTTGTAGATAACCATAGTTTGTTTTCTAAGTCTGTGAGTGTCTTTCTCTGTGGAAATATGTTCATTTGTGTCAGTTGTTAGGTAACACCTAGAAGTGATATCACAGGATATTTGTCGTCTGCTTTCCGACTTACCTCATGGTCTCTGATTATCTCTAGGCTCATCTATGTTGCTGCAAAGAGCAGTGTTTGATTCTTTTCTATGCCGAATATTCCATTGTGTACATGGACCACTTCTTCTTTGTGCATTCATCTGTTGATGGACGTTTTGGTTGCTTCCAACTCTTGGCTATGCTAAATATTGATGCAGTGCAGGATTGCCAGCCTGTGTCTTTTTGATTCTGGTCTTCTCAAGGGATAGGCCCAGCAGTGGGCCTACTAGATCATATGGTAGCTCAATTTTTACCTTTCAACGCACCTCCATTCTGTTCTCACTACTGGCTGTTACCAGTTGACATCCCACCAGCAACTAGAGGGTACACAGTTCTCTAAAACCCCTTCAGCATTTATTGTTTGTAGATATTTTACCGATGGCATTTTGAGTGTTGGGTGGTGATACCTTTTGTAGTTTGGATTTGCATGCATCTAATAGTTCCCTATATTGAGCTTTCATCCACGTCCATTTTCTTTTTTTTTTTAAGTAAAACAGAAAAACTTACCTCTTCAAACTGTTTCCTTGAAAAATTTGCCGTCTTCTGAATTCCTGTGGCCATTACCTACACCAGGACATTTTTTGAGGGCAGGTGTCATTTACAGCCCTGTAGTAATTGTGAATATTAAGTGACCATTAGCGCTGGGTTTAAAGCTGCCTTTGCAGGAAACGACCACAAGGCGGCAGCATTTCTATATTCCCAACTCTGGTTACTAGGGCAACAGGGCCTTCCTGGACGTCCTGGTTGTAGGTTGTAAATTAGAGTGCAATGTGCCAGGACAAACCCCCCAGAAGTTATGTCTACTAACTTGTTGTTGGTATTCGTAGCTTAATTTTCATTTTTATCAGAGCAAATTTGATTGCAATGTTTTGCTTGTTCCAGGTGTACAGAATCTGTTTCATTGATACATTTATCTTTTCATTTTTGGATCCTGTTCCATATAGGTTATTACAGAATGTTGTGTAGACCTCTCTTGATGTTCGGTATGTGTTTGGAGATTCTCTCTTTTAAAAGTATTAGCATATGTCTGTTAAACACAATATCCTCCGTTATACATTCCTCACACCTTTCCATCTGGTTAATCACAAGTTTGTTTCCTGAATACGTGAGTGTCCTTCTCTGTGGACATAAGTTGATTAATATCAATTTTTAGATAACACCTATACGTGATATCATAGGATATGTGTCTCTCGCTTTCTGACTTACTTCAAGTTGTGTGATTATCTCTAGCCTCATCTATGGTGCGGCAAGTGGCGTTGTTTCTTTCTTTTCTGTGTCTAATATTCCATTGTGTACATGGACCTCTTTTCCGTCCATTCATCTGATGATGGACATTTTTGTTGCTTCCATGTCTTGGCTATTGTAACTACTGCTGCAATACACGATTTTCCATCCCGTGTCTTTTTGATTCTGGCCTTCACAGGTGACAGGCCCAATAGTGGGCCTTCCGGATCATATGGTAACTCCATGCTTACCTTGAAACGCACTGCCGTTCTATTCCGATTATTGGCTGTTACCAGTTTACATCGCACTTAGACCTAGAGGTTACGCTATCCTCCACAACTTCTTCAACATCTGTTGTTTGTAGACTTTTTGCTGATGGTCATTCTCACTGGTGTGAGGTGATACCTTTGGGTAGATTGGATTTGCATGCGTCTAGTAATTCCTGATGTTCAGCTTTTATCAATATCCTTTTTATTTTTTTTTAAGATTGAGTTAAACTTACAACTGCAAATTGCCTTCTTGAAAAATTTGCCACGTTTGAATTCTTTTGGCCATTGCCTACCCCAGGACATTTTTTGAGGGCGTGAGTCATTTACACCCCTGCAGTCCTTCTGAATGTTAGTGACCATTAGCAGTGGATTTAAAGCTGCTGGTTGAGGAAACGGCCTTAGGGTGGCGGCATTTCTACGTTACCAACTCTGCTTGCTAGGGAAACAGAACCTTCCTGCAAGTTGTGCTTTTAGGTTGCACATTAGAGTGGAATGTGGCAGGACAAACCCCCATAACTTTTAGCCTCCTTAATTCTTGTTTGTGTCTTTAATTTATAGTGTTTATCAGAGTCAATTTGACTTAAAACTGTCGTTTGTTCTAAGGGTATAGAATCTTGTTCATTTGCACATATACATATATCTGTTGATCTTCGTGTCCTTTTCCATGTAGGTTATTACAGAGTGATGAGTAGACCACTCTTGGTATTCCATAGGTCTTTGGTGATTCTATATTTTACATGTATTAGTATATGTTTGTTAATCCCAATATCCTAATTTATCCATTCCTCACACCTTTTCATTGGCTTAACCATAAGTTTGTTTTCTCAAGCTGAGATTCTCTTTCTCTCTGGCATTATGTTTATTTATATGAATTTTCAGATAACATAAGTGATCTCATAGGACATTTTTCTTTTCATTCTGTCTTACTTCACGTTTTGTGATTATCTCTAGGCTCATCTGTGGTGCTGCAAATGGCATTGTTTTATTTTTTTCATGGCTAATATTCCATTCTGTCCATATACCACTTCTTCTTTGTCCATTCATCTGTTTTTGGACCTTTTTTTTGCTTCCATGTCTTGGCTGTTTAAATATTGCTGCAGTGCACATTTGCCTGCCTCTGTCTTTCCGATTCTGGTGGTCGTAGGTTATAGACCCAGAAGGTGCCCTGCCGGATCATATGGTAGCTCAATTTTTACCTTTTAAAGCACCTGCGTTCTGTTTTCATTAGTGCTGTTACCGCTTTACATCCCACCAGCAGCTAGAAGGTATACAGTTCTCTAAAACCCCTTCAGCACTTATGGTTTGTAGACTTTTTGTGATTGTCACGTGACAGGTGTGAGGTGAAACCTTTTTGGAGGTTGGATTTTCATGCATCTAATAATTCCTTATACTGAGCTTTGGGTATGTCCTTTTTTTCTTTTTCCTTTTCTTAAAGAGTGAGTACAACTTCCCTCTTCATATTGACTCCTTGAAAATTTTGTCATGTGTTGAATTCTCTTGGCTATTCCCTACCCCAGGGCATTTTTTGTGGGCACGTGTCATGTACAGCCCTGCATTCCTGTGAATATTAAGTGACCATAAGCACTGTGTTTAAAGCTGCTGTTGTGGGAAAGAGCCACAAGGCGGCAGCATTATTATGTCCTCAACTCTTGTTAGTAGAGCAACAGAGTCTTCCTGGACGTCGTGTTCCTCGGTTGTAAATTAGAGTGGAATGTGCTCAGACAAACCCCCAGAAGTTTATATCTCCTTACTTATGTTTGTTTTTTAAATTTAATTTATATCTCTTATCGGAGTAAAATTTTTTTATTTTCTTAAATAATTAATTTATTTATTTTTGCCTGTGCTAGGTCTGCGTTTCTGTGCGAGGGCTTTCTATAGCTGTGGCAAGCGGGGCCCACTCTTCATCGTGGTGTGCGGGCCTCTCACTACCGCGGCCTCTCTTGTTGCAGAGCACAGGCTCCAGACGCGCAGGCTCAGTACTTTGGGCTCACGGGCCTAGTTGCTCTGTGGCATGTGGAATCTTCCCATACCAGGGCTCGAACCCGTGTCCCCTGCATTGGCAGGCAGATTCTCAACCACTGCCACACCAGGGAAGCCCCTATCGGAGCAAATTTGATTAGAGTGTTGTGATTGTCTGCCTGTACAGAATCGGGTCAATTATACATACATATATCTGTTCATCTTCGGATCCTGTTACCATGTATCTTATTACAGAGTGTTGAGTAGACCTCCCTTGATATTTGGTAGGTGTTTGGTCATTATATATTTTATATGTATTGGTGATTAGATAATTCATATAGTTTATATGTTATATGTTTATATACATTTAACATACCTTAGTATATGTATGTTACCCCCATAATCCCAATTTATCCGTCTTCCCACCTTTCATTTTGGTTTACCATTCGTTTGTTTTCTAAATCTGTGAGCGTCCTTTTCTGTGGAAATATGTTCATTGGTAGCAATCTTAGGATAACATCTATAAATGATGTCATAGGATATTTGTCATTCCCTTTTGACTTACTTAACGTAATATGATTATTTCTAGGCTCATCTGTAATCCTGAAAACGGCCTTGATCATATTTTTCTGAGGCTAACGTTCCATTCGGTACTTATACCACTTCTTCTTTGTCCATTTCTCTGTTGATGGACATTTTCTTTGCTTGCATGTCTTGGCTATTGTAAATATTGCTGCAGTGCATGTTTTCCTGTCTGTGTCTTTCCGATTCTGGTCTTCTTAGGTTATAGGCCCTTAAGCGGATCGGCCTCATCGTATGGTAGCTCAGTTTTTAGCTTTTAAACGCAGATCCATTCAGTTCTCATGATTAGCTCTTACCAGTTTACATCCAACCAACAGCATAGTGGGTATGGATTTCTCGACAAACCCGTCACCATTCATTGTTTGCATACTTTTTACCGATGTCATTTTGAATATTGGGTGGCGGACTCCTTTTGTAGTTTGGATTTGCATCCAACCGATAATTCCTGATGTTGAGGTTTTATCCATGTTCTTCTATTTTTGTAAACAAAAGAGTGAGTACAACTTACCTCTTCAAATTGTTTTCTTGAAAACTTTTCCGCGTTGTGAACTTTTTTGACCATTACCTACCCCAGGACATTTTTTGAGGACACGTGTCATTTACAGCCCTACAGTTACTGTGAATCTTAAGGGACCGTTAGCCCTGTGATTAAAGCTGCTGTTGTGGGAAACGGCCACATGGTGACAGCATTTCTCCATTCCAAATCTGGTTAGTAGGGCAGCAGAGCCTTCCTGAAAGTCGTGTTGCTAGGTTGTAAATTAGAATGGAATGTGCCAGGGAAAACCCCAATAAGTTTATGTCTCATTGATTGTGGTTCCTGGGTTTGATTTTTTAAATTGGGGTAATGATTAGAATAGTGTTTGTCCTAGGTGGGCACAATCAGGTTCAATTGAACATCATATATATCTATACATGTACAGATCCTCTTCCCATGTAAATTACTATTTATTTTAATAAATTTATTTTATTTATTTATTCATTTTTGGCTGAGTTGGATCTTCGTTGCTGCATGTGGGCTGTCTCTAGTTGCGGTGAGCGGGGGCTACTCTCCGTTGCGCTGCACGGGCTTCTCACTGCAGTGGCTTCTCTTGTTGTGGAGCACGTACTCTAGGCGTGTGGGCTTTAGTAGTTTTGGTGTGTGGGCTCAGTATTCGTGGCTCGTGGGCTCTAAAGCGCAGGCTCAGTAGTTGTGGTGCACGGGCTTAGTTGCTCTGCAGCATGTGGGATCTTCCCGGACCAGGGATCGACGCCGTGTCCCCTGCATTGCCAGGTGGATTCTTAACCACGGCGCCACCCGGGAAGCCCCCGTGTAAACTATTACAGAGCGTTCAGTAGACCTCCCTTGGTATATGGTTGGTCTTTTTGATATATGTATTTAATATGTATTTGTACACGTATGGTAACCCTAATCTTAATGTATCCATTCCTCCCACCTTTCCTTGTAGATAACCATAGTTTGTTTTCTAAGTCTGTGAGTGTCTTTCTCTGTGGAAATATGTTCATTTGTGTCAGTTGTTAGGTAACACCTAGAAGTGATATCACAGGATATTTGTCGTCTGCTTTCCGACTTACCTCATGGTCTCTGATTATCTCTAGGCTCATCTATGTTGCTGCAAAGAGCAGTGTTTGATTCTTTTCTATGCCGAATATTCCATTGTGTACATGGACCACTTCTTCTTTGTGCATTCATCTGTTGATGGACGTTTTGGTTGCTTCCAACTCTTGGCTATGCTAAATATTGATGCAGTGCAGGATTGCCAGCCTGTGTCTTTTTGATTCTGGTCTTCTCAAGGGATAGGCCCAGCAGTGGGCCTACTAGATCATATGGTAGCTCAATTTTTACCTTTCAACGCACCTCCATTCTGTTCTCACTACTGGCTGTTACCAGTTGACATCCCACCAGCAACTAGAGGGTACACAGTTCTCTAAAACCCCTTCAGCATTTATTGTTTGTAGATATTTTACCGATGGCATTTTGAGTGTTGGGTGGTGATACCTTTTGTAGTTTGGATTTGCATGCATCTAATAGTTCCCTATATTGAGCTTTCATCCACGTCCATTTTCTTTTTTTTTTTAAGTAAAACAGAAAAACTTACCTCTTCAAACTGTTTCCTTGAAAAATTTGCCGTCTTCTGAATTCCTGTGGCCATTACCTACACCAGGACATTTTTTGAGGGCAGGTGTCATTTACAGCCCTGTAGTAATTGTGAATATTAAGTGACCATTAGCGCTGGGTTTAAAGCTGCCTTTGCAGGAAACGACCACAAGGCGGCAGCATTTCTATATTCCCAACTCTGGTTACTAGGGCAACAGGGCCTTCCTGGACGTCCTGGTTGTAGGTTGTAAATTAGAGTGCAATGTGCCAGGACAAACCCCCCAGAAGTTATGTCTACTAACTTGTTGTTGGTATTCGTAGCTTAATTTTCATTTTTATCAGAGCAAATTTGATTGCAATGTTTTGCTTGTTCCAGGTGTACAGAATCTGTTTCATTGATACATTTATCTTTTCATTTTTGGATCCTGTTCCATATAGGTTATTACAGAATGTTGTGTAGACCTCTCTTGATGTTCGGTATGTGTTTGGAGATTCTCTCTTTTAAAAGTATTAGCATATGTCTGTTAAACACAATATCCTCCGTTATACATTCCTCACACCTTTCCATCTGGTTAATCACAAGTTTGTTTCCTGAATACGTGAGTGTCCTTCTCTGTGGACATAAGTTGATTAATATCAATTTTTAGATAACACCTATACGTGATATCATAGGATATGTGTCTCTCGCTTTCTGACTTACTTCAAGTTGTGTGATTATCTCTAGCCTCATCTATGGTGCGGCAAGTGGCGTTGTTTCTTTCTTTTCTGTGTCTAATATTCCATTGTGTACATGGACCTCTTTTCCGTCCATTCATCTGATGATGGACATTTTTGTTGCTTCCATGTCTTGGCTATTGTAACTACTGCTGCAATACACGATTTTCCATCCCGTGTCTTTTTGATTCTGGCCTTCACAGGTGACAGGCCCAATAGTGGGCCTTCCGGATCATATGGTAACTCCATGCTTACCTTGAAACGCACTGCCGTTCTATTCCGATTATTGGCTGTTACCAGTTTACATCCCACTTAGACCTAGAGGTTACGCTATCCTCCACAACTTCTTCAACATCTGTTGTTTGTAGACTTTTTGCTGATGGTCATTCTCACTGGTGTGAGGTGATACCTTTGGGTAGATTGGATTTGCATGCGTCTAGTAATTCCTGATGTTCAGCTTTTATCAATATCCTTTTTATTTTTTTTTAAGATTGAGTTAAATTTACAACTGCAAATTGCCTTCTTGAAAAATTTGCCACGTTTGAATTCTTTTGGCCATTGCCTACCCCAGGACATTTTTTGAGGGCGTGAGTCATTTACACCCCTGCAGTCCTTCTGAATGTTAGTGACCATTAGCAGTGGATTTAAAGCTGCTGGTTGAGGAAACGGCCTTAGGGTGGCGGCATTTCTACGTTACCAACTCTGCTTGCTAGGGAAACAGAACCTTCCTGCAAGTTGTGCTTTTAGGTTGCACATTAGAGTGGAATGTGGCAGGACAAACCCCCATAACTTTTAGCCTCCTTAATTCTTGTTTGTGTCTTTAATTTATAGTGTTTATCAGAGTCAATTTGACTTAAAACTGTCGTTTGTTCTAAGGGTATAGAATCTTGTTCATTTGCACATATACATATATCTGTTGATCTTCGTGTCCTTTTCCATGTAGGTTATTACAGAGTGATGAGTAGACCACTCTTGGTATTCCATAGGTCTTTGGTGATTCTATATTTTACATGTATTAGTATATGTTTGTTAATCCCAATATCCTAATTTATCCATTCCTCACACCTTTTCATTGGCTTAACCATAAGTTTGTTTTCTCAAGCTGAGATTCTCTTTCTCTCTGGCATTATGTTTATTTATATGAATTTTCAGATAACATAAGTGATCTCATAGGACATTTTTCTTTTCATTCTGTCTTACTTCACGTTTTGTGATTATCTCTAGGCTCATCTGTGGTGCTGCAAATGGCATTGTTTTATTTTTTTCATGGCTAATATTCCATTCTGTCCATATACCACTTCTTCTTTGTCCATTCATCTGTTTTTGGACCTTTTTTTTGCTTCCATGTCTTGGCTGTTTAAATATTGCTGCAGTGCACATTTGCCTGCCTCTGTCTTTCCGATTCTGGTGGTCGTAGGTTATAGACCCAGAAGGTGCCCTGCCGGATCATATGGTAGCTCAATTTTTACCTTTTAAAGCACCTGCATTCTGTTTTCATTAGTGCTGTTACCGCTTTACATCCCACCAGCAGCTAGAAGGTATACAGTTCTCTAAAACCCCTTCAGCATTTATGGTTTGTAGACTTTTTGTGATTGTCACATGACAGGTGTGAGGTGAAACCTTTTTGGAGGTTGGATTTTCATGCATCTAATAATTCCTTATACTGAGCTTTGGGTATGTCCTTTTTTTCTTTTTCCTTTTCTTAAAGAGTGAGTACAACTTCCCTCTTCATATTGACTCCTTGAAAATTTTGTCATGTGTTGAATTCTCTTGGCTATTCCCTACCCCAGGGCATTTTTTGTGGGCACGTGTCATGTACAGCCCTGCATTCCTGTGAATATTAAGTGACCATAAGCACTGTGTTTAAAGCTGCTGTTGTGGGAAAGAGCCACAAGGCGGCAGCATTATTATGTCCTCAACTCTTGTTAGTAGAGCAACAGAGTCTTCCTGGACGTCGTGTTCCTCGGTTGTAAATTAGAGTGGAATGTGCTCAGACAAACCCCCAGAAGTTTATATCTCCTTACTTATGTTTGTTTTTTAAATTTAATTTATATCTCTTATCGGAGTAAAATTTTTTTATTTTCTTAAATAATTAATTTATTTATTTTTGCCTGTGCTAGGTCTGCGTTTCTGTGCGAGGGCTTTCTATAGCTGTGGCAAGCGGGGCCCACTCTTCATCGTGGTGTGCGGGCCTCTCACTACCGCGGCCTCTCTTGTTGCAGAGCACAGGCTCCAGACGCGCAGGCTCAGTACTTTGGGCTCACGGGCCTAGTTGCTCTGTGGCATGTGGAATCTTCCCATACCAGGGCTTGAACCCGTGTCCCCTGCATTGGCAGGCAGATTCTCAACCACTGCCACACCAGGGAAGCCCCTATCGGAGCAAATTTGATTAGAGTGTTGTGATTGTCTGCCTGTACAGAATCGGGTCAATTATACATACATATATCTGTTCATCTTCGGATCCTGTTACCATGTATCTTATTACAGAGTGTTGAGTAGACCTCCCTTGATATTTGGTAGGTGTTTGGTCATTATATATTTTATATGTATTGGTGATTAGATAATTCATATAGTTTATATGTTATATGTTTATATACATTTAACATACCTTAGTATATGTATGTTACCCCCATAATCCCAATTTATCCGTCTTCCCACCTTTCATTTTGGTTTACCATTCGTTTGTTTTCTAAATCTGTGAGCGTCCTTTTCTGTGGAAATATGTTCATTGGTAGCAATCTTAGGATAACATCTATAAATGATGTCATAGGATATTTGTCATTCCCTTTTGACTTACTTAACGTAATATGATTATTTCTAGGCTCATCTGTAATCCTGAAAACGGCCTTGATCATATTTTTCTGAGGCTAACGTTCCATTCGGTACTTATACCACTTCTTCTTTGTCCATTTCTCTGTTGATGGACATTTTCTTTGCTTGCATGTCTTGGCTATTGTAAATATTGCTGCAGTGCATGTTTTCCTGTCTGTGTCTTTCCGATTCTGGTCTTCTTAGGTTATAGGCCCTTAAGCGGATCGGCCTCATCGTATGGTAGCTCAGTTTTTAGCTTTTAAACGCAGATCCATTCAGTTCTCATGATTAGCTCTTACCAGTTTACATCCAACCAACAGCATAGTGGGTATGGATTTCTCGACAAACCCGTCACCATTCATTGTTTGCATACTTTTTACCGATGTCATTTTGAATATTGGGTGGCGGACTCCTTTTGTAGTTTGGATTTGCATCCAACCGATAATTCCTGATGTTGAGGTTTTATCCATGTTCTTCTATTTTTGTAAACAAAAGAGTGAGTACAACTTACCTCTTCAAATTGTTTTCTTGAAAACTTTTCCGCGTTGTGAACTTTTTTGACCATTACCTACCCCAGGACATTTTTTGAGGACACGTGTCATTTACAGCCCTACAGTTACTGTGAATCCTAAGGGACCGTTAGCCCTGTGATTAAAGCTGCTGTTGTGGGAAACGGCCACATGGTGACAGCATTTCTCCATTCCAAATCTGGTTAGTAGGGCAGCAGAGCCTTCCTGAAAGTCGTGTTGCTAGGTTGTAAATTAGAATGGAATGTGCCAGGGAAAACCCCAATAAGTTTATGTCTCATTGATTGTGGTTCCTGGGTTTGATTTTTTAAATTGGGGTAATGATTAGAATAGTGTTTGTCCTAGGTGGGCACAATCAGGTTCAATTGAACATCATATATATCTATACACGTACAGATCCTCTTCCCATGTAAATTACTATTTATTTTAATAAATTTATTTTATTTTTTTATTCATTTTTGGCTGAGTTGGATCTTCGTTGCTGCATGTGGGCTGTCTCTAGTTGCGGTGAGCGGGGGCTACTCTCCGTTGCGCTGCACGGGCTTCTCACTGCAGTGGCTTCTCTTGTTGTGGAGCACGTACTCTAGGCGTGTGGGCTTTAGTAGTTTTGGTGTGTGGGCTCAGTATTCGTGGCTCGTGGGCTCTAAAGCGCAGGCTCAGTAGTTGTGGTGCACGGGCTTAGTTGCTCTGCAGCATGTGGGATCTTCCCGGACCAGGGATCGACGCCGTGTCCCCTGCATTGCCAGGCGGATTCTTAACCACGGCGCCACCCGGGAAGCCCCCGTGTAAATTATTACAGAGCGTTCAGTAGACCTCCCTTGGTATATGGTTGGTCTTTTTGATATATGTATTTAATATGTATTTGTACACGGATGGTAACCCTAATCTTAATGTATCCATTCCTCCCACCTTTCCTTGTAGATAACCATAGTTTGTTTTCTAAGTCTGTGAGTGTCTTTCTCTGTGGAAATATGTTCATTTGTGTCAGTTGTTAGGTAACACCTAGAAGTGATATCACAGGATATTTGTCGTCTGCTTTCCGACTTACCTCATGGTCTCTGATTATCTCTAGGCTCATCTATGTTGCTGCAAAGAGCAGTGTTTGATTCTTTTCTATGCCGAATATTCCATTGTGTACATGGTCCACTTCTTCTTTGTGCATTCATCTGTTGATGGACGTTTTGGTTGCTTCCAACTCTTGGCTATGCTAAATATTGATGCAGTGCAGGATTGCCAGCCTGTGTCTTTTTGATTCTGGTCTTCTCAAGGGATAGGCCCAGCAGTGGGCCTACTAGATCATATGGTAGCTCAATTTTTACCTTTCAACGCACCTCCATTCTGTTCTCACTACTGGCTGTTACCAGTTGACATCCCACCAGCAACTAGAGGGTACACAGTTCTCTAAAACCCCTTCAGCATTTATTGTTTGTAGATATTTTACCGATGGCATTTTGAGTGTTGGGTGGTGATACCTTTTGTAGTTTGGATTTGCATGCATCTAATAGTTCCCTATATTGAGCTTTCATCCACGTCCATTTTCTTTTTTTTTTTTAAGTAAAACAGAAAAACTTACCTCTTCAAACTGTTTCCTTGAAAAATTTGCCGTCTTCTGAATTCCTGTGGCCATTACCTACACCAGGACATTTTTTGAGGGCAGGTGTCATTTACAGCCCTGTAGTAATTGTGAATATTAAGTGACCATTAGCGCTGGGTTTAAAGCTGCCTTTGCAGGAAACGACCACAAGGCGGCAGCATTTCTATATTCCCAACTCTGGTTACTAGGGCAACAGGGCCTTCCTGGACGTCCTGGTTGTAGGTTGTAAATTAGAGTGCAATGTGCCAGGACAAACCCCCCAGAAGTTATGTCTACTAACTTGTTGTTGGTATTCGTAGCTTAATTTTCATTTTTATCAGAGCAAATTTGATTGCAATGTTTTGCTTGTTCCAGGTGTACAGAATCTGTTTCATTGATACATTTATCTTTTCATTTTTGGATCCTGTTCCATATAGGTTATTACAGAATGTTGTGTAGACCTCTCTTGATGTTCGGTATGTGTTTGGAGATTCTCTCTTTTAAAAGTATTAGCATATGTCTGTTAAACACAATATCCTCCGTTATACATTCCTCACACCTTTCCATCTGGTTAATCACAAGTTTGTTTCCTGAATACGTGAGTGTCCTTCTCTGTGGACATAAGTTGATTAATATCAATTTTTAGATAACACCTATACGTGATATCATAGGATATGTGTCTCTCGCTTTCTGACTTACTTCAAGTTGTGTGATTATCTCTAGCCTCATCTATGGTGCGGCAAGTGGCGTTGTTTCTTTCTTTTCTGTGTCTAATATTCCATTGTGTACATGGACCTCTTTTCCGTCCATTCATCTGATGATGGACATTTTTGTTGCTTCCATGTCTTGGCTATTGTAACTACTGCTGCAATACACGATTTTCCATCCCGTGTCTTTTTGATTCTGGCCTTCACAGGTGACAGGCCCAATAGTGGGCCTTCCGGATCATATGGTAACTCCATGCTTACCTTGAAACGCACTGCCGTTCTATTCCGATTATTGGCTGTTACCAGTTTACATCCCACTTAGACCTAGAGGTTACGCTATCCTCCACAACTTCTTCAACATCTGTTGTTTGTAGACTTTTTGCTGATGGTCATTCTCACTGGTGTGAGGTGATACCTTTGGGTAGATTGGATTTGCATGCGTCTAGTAATTCCTGATGTTCAGCTTTTATCAATATCCTTTTTATTTTTTTTTAAGATTGAGTTAAATTTACAACTGCAAATTGCCTTCTTGAAAAATTTGCCACGTTTGAATTCTTTTGGCCATTGCCTACCCCAGGACATTTTTTGAGGGCGTGAGTCATTTACACCCCTGCAGTCCTTCTGAATGTTAGTGACCATTAGCAGTGGATTTAAAGCTGCTGGTTGAGGAAACGGCCTTAGGGTGGCGGCATTTCTACGTTACCAACTCTGCTTGCTAGGGAAACAGAACCTTCCTGCAAGTTGTGCTTTTAGGTTGCACATTAGAGTGGAATGTGGCAGGACAAACCCCCATAACTTTTAGCCTCCTTAATTCTTGTTTGTGTCTTTAATTTATAGTGTTTATCAGAGTCAATTTGACTTAAAACTGTCGTTTGTTCTAAGGGTATAGAATCTTGTTCATTTGCACATATACATATATCTGTTGATCTTCGTGTCCTTTTCCATGTAGGTTATTACAGAGTGATGAGTAGACCACTCTTGGTATTCCATAGGTCTTTGGTGATTCTATATTTTACATGTATTAGTATATGTTTGTTAATCCCAATATCCTAATTTATCCATTCCTCACACCTTTTCATTGGCTTAACCATAAGTTTGTTTTCTCAAGCTGAGATTCTCTTTCTCTCTGGCATTATGTTTATTTATATGAATTTTCAGATAACATAAGTGATCTCATAGGACATTTTTCTTTTCATTCTGTCTTACTTCACGTTTTGTGATTATCTCTAGGCTCATCTGTGGTGCTGCAAATGGCATTGTTTTATTTTTTTCATGGCTAATATTCCATTCTGTCCATATACCACTTCTTCTTTGTCCATTCATCTGTTTTTGGACCTTTTTTTTGCTTCCATGTCTTGGCTGTTTAAATATTGCTGCAGTGCACATTTGCCTGCCTCTGTCTTTCCGATTCTGGTGGTCGTAGGTTATAGACCCAGAAGGTGCCCTGCCGGATCATATGGTAGCTCAATTTTTACCTTTTAAAGCACCTGCATTCTGTTTTCATTAGTGCTGTTACCGCTTTACATCCCACCAGCAGCTAGAAGGTATACAGTTCTCTAAAACCCCTTCAGCATTTATGGTTTGTAGACTTTTTGTGATTGTCACATGACAGGTGTGAGGTGAAACCTTTTTGGAGGTTGGATTTTCATGCATCTAATAATTCCTTATACTGAGCTTTGGGTATGTCCTTTTTTTCTTTTTCCTTTTCTTAAAGAGTGAGTACAACTTCCCTCTTCATATTGACTCCTTGAAAATTTTGTCATGTGTTGAATTCTCTTGGCTATTCCCTACCCCAGGGCATTTTTTGTGGGCACGTGTCATGTACAGCCCTGCATTCCTGTGAATATTAAGTGACCATAAGCACTGTGTTTAAAGCTGCTGTTGTGGGAAAGAGCCACAAGGCGGCAGCATTATTATGTCCTCAACTCTTGTTAGTAGAGCAACAGAGTCTTCCTGGACGTCGTGTTCCTCGGTTGTAAATTAGAGTGGAATGTGCTCAGACAAACCCCCAGAAGTTTATATCTCCTTACTTATGTTTGTTTTTTAAATTTAATTTATATCTCTTATCGGAGTAAAATTTTTTTATTTTCTTAAATAATTAATTTATTTATTTTTGCCTGTGCTAGGTCTGCGTTTCTGTGCGAGGGCTTTCTATAGCTGTGGCAAGCGGGGCCCACTCTTCATCGTGGTGTGCGGGCCTCTCACTACCGCGGCCTCTCTTGTTGCAGAGCACAGGCTCCAGACGCGCAGGCTCAGTACTTTGGGCTCACGGGCCTAGTTGCTCTGTGGCATGTGGAATCTTCCCATACCAGGGCTTGAACCCGTGTCCCCTGCATTGGCAGGCAGATTCTCAACCACTGCCACACCAGGGAAGCCCCTATCGGAGCAAATTTGATTAGAGTGTTGTGATTGTCTGCCTGTACAGAATCGGGTCAATTATACATACATATATCTGTTCATCTTCGGATCCTGTTACCATGTATCTTATTACAGAGTGTTGAGTAGACCTCCCTTGATATTTGGTAGGTGTTTGGTCATTATATATTTTATATGTATTGGTGATTAGATAATTCATATAGTTTATATGTTATATGTTTATATACATTTAACATACCTTAGTATATGTATGTTACCCCCATAATCCCAATTTATCCGTCTTCCCACCTTTCATTTTGGTTTACCATTCGTTTGTTTTCTAAATCTGTGAGCGTCCTTTTCTGTGGAAATATGTTCATTGGTAGCAATCTTAGGATAACATCTATAAATGATGTCATAGGATATTTGTCATTCCCTTTTGACTTACTTAACGTAATATGATTATTTCTAGGCTCATCTGTAATCCTGAAAACGGCCTTGATCATATTTTTCTGAGGCTAACGTTCCATTCGGTACTTATACCACTTCTTCTTTGTCCATTTCTCTGTTGATGGACATTTTCTTTGCTTGCATGTCTTGGCTATTGTAAATATTGCTGCAGTGCATGTTTTCCTGTCTGTGTCTTTCCGATTCTGGTCTTCTTAGGTTATAGGCCCTTAAGCGGATCGGCCTCATCGTATGGTAGCTCAGTTTTTAGCTTTTAAACGCAGATCCATTCAGTTCTCATGATTAGCTCTTACCAGTTTACATCCAACCAACAGCATAGTGGGTATGGATTTCTCGACAAACCCGTCACCATTCATTGTTTGCATACTTTTTACCGATGTCATTTTGAATATTGGGTGGCGGACTCCTTTTGTAGTTTGGATTTGCATCCAACCGATAATTCCTGATGTTGAGGTTTTATCCATGTTCTTCTATTTTTGTAAACAAAAGAGTGAGTACAACTTACCTCTTCAAATTGTTTTCTTGAAAACTTTTCCGCGTTGTGAACTTTTTTGACCATTACCTACCCCAGGACATTTTTTGAGGACACGTGTCATTTACAGCCCTACAGTTACTGTGAATCCTAAGGGACCGTTAGCCCTGTGATTAAAGCTGCTGTTGTGGGAAACGGCCACATGGTGACAGCATTTCTCCATTCCAAATCTGGTTAGTAGGGCAGCAGAGCCTTCCTGAAAGTCGTGTTGCTAGGTTGTAAATTAGAATGGAATGTGCCAGGGAAAACCCCAATAAGTTTATGTCTCATTGATTGTGGTTCCTGGGTTTGATTTTTTAAATTGGGGTAATGATTAGAATAGTGTTTGTCCTAGGTGGGCACAATCAGGTTCAATTGAACATCATATATATCTATACACGTACAGATCCTCTTCCCATGTAAATTACTATTTATTTTAATAAATTTATTTTATTTTTTTATTCATTTTTGGCTGAGTTGGATCTTCGTTGCTGCATGTGGGCTGTCTCTAGTTGCGGTGAGCGGGGGCTACTCTCCGTTGCGCTGCACGGGCTTCTCACTGCAGTGGCTTCTCTTGTTGTGGAGCACGTACTCTAGGCGTGTGGGCTTTAGTAGTTTTGGTGTGTGGGCTCAGTATTCGTGGCTCGTGGGCTCTAAAGCGCAGGCTCAGTAGTTGTGGTGCACGGGCTTAGTTGCTCTGCAGCATGTGGGATCTTCCCGGACCAGGGATCGACGCCGTGTCCCCTGCATTGCCAGGCGGATTCTTAACCACGGCGCCACCCGGGAAGCCCCCGTGTAAATTATTACAGAGCGTTCAGTAGACCTCCCTTGGTATATGGTTGGTCTTTTTGATATATGTATTTAATATGTATTTGTACACGGATGGTAACCCTAATCTTAATGTATCCATTCCTCCCACCTTTCCTTGTAGATAACCATAGTTTGTTTTCTAAGTCTGTGAGTGTCTTTCTCTGTGGAAATATGTTCATTTGTGTCAGTTGTTAGGTAACACCTAGAAGTGATATCACAGGATATTTGTCGTCTGCTTTCCGACTTACCTCATGGTCTCTGATTATCTCTAGGCTCATCTATGTTGCTGCAAAGAGCAGTGTTTGATTCTTTTCTATGCCGAATATTCCATTGTGTACATGGTCCACTTCTTCTTTGTGCATTCATCTGTTGATGGACGTTTTGGTTGCTTCCAACTCTTGGCTATGCTAAATATTGATGCAGTGCAGGATTGCCAGCCTGTGTCTTTTTGATTCTGGTCTTCTCAAGGGATAGGCCCAGCAGTGGGCCTACTAGATCATATGGTAGCTCAATTTTTACCTTTCAACGCACCTCCATTCTGTTCTCACTACTGGCTGTTACCAGTTGACATCCCACCAGCAACTAGAGGGTACACAGTTCTCTAAAACCCCTTCAGCATTTATTGTTTGTAGATATTTTACCGATGGCATTTTGAGTGTTGGGTGGTGATACCTTTTGTAGTTTGGATTTGCATGCATCTAATAGTTCCCTATATTGAGCTTTCATCCACGTCCATTTTCTTTTTTTTTTTTAAGTAAAACAGAAAAACTTACCTCTTCAAACTGTTTCCTTGAAAAATTTGCCGTCTTCTGAATTCCTGTGGCCATTACCTACACCAGGACATTTTTTGAGGGCAGGTGTCATTTACAGCCCTGTAGTAATTGTGAATATTAAGTGACCATTAGCGCTGGGTTTAAAGCTGCCTTTGCAGGAAACGACCACAAGGCGGCAGCATTTCTATATTCCCAACTCTGGTTACTAGGGCAACAGGGCCTTCCTGGACGTCCTGGTTGTAGGTTGTAAATTAGAGTGCAATGTGCCAGGACAAACCCCCCAGAAGTTATGTCTACTAACTTGTTGTTGGTATTCGTAGCTTAATTTTCATTTTTATCAGAGCAAATTTGATTGCAATGTTTTGCTTGTTCCAGGTGTACAGAATCTGTTTCATTGATACATTTATCTTTTCATTTTTGGATCCTGTTCCATATAGGTTATTACAGAATGTTGTGTAGACCTCTCTTGATGTTCGGTATGTGTTTGGAGATTCTCTCTTTTAAAAGTATTAGCATATGTCTGTTAAACACAATATCCTCCGTTATACATTCCTCACACCTTTCCATCTGGTTAATCACAAGTTTGTTTCCTGAATACGTGAGTGTCCTTCTCTGTGGACATAAGTTGATTAATATCAATTTTTAGATAACACCTATACGTGATATCATAGGATATGTGTCTCTCGCTTTCTGACTTACTTCAAGTTGTGTGATTATCTCTAGCCTCATCTATGGTGCGGCAAGTGGCGTTGTTTCTTTCTTTTCTGTGTCTAATATTCCATTGTGTACATGGACCTCTTTTCCGTCCATTCATCTGATGATGGACATTTTTGTTGCTTCCATGTCTTGGCTATTGTAACTACTGCTGCAATACACGATTTTCCATCCCGTGTCTTTTTGATTCTGGCCTTCACAGGTGACAGGCCCAATAGTGGGCCTTCCGGATCATATGGTAACTCCATGCTTACCTTGAAACGCACTGCCGTTCTATTCCGATTATTGGCTGTTACCAGTTTACATCCCACTTAGACCTAGAGGTTACGCTATCCTCCACAACTTCTTCAACATCTGTTGTTTGTAGACTTTTTGCTGATGGTCATTCTCACTGGTGTGAGGTGATACCTTTGGGTAGATTGGATTTGCATGCGTCTAGTAATTCCTGATGTTCAGCTTTTATCAATATCCTTTTTATTTTTTTTTAAGATTGAGTTAAATTTACAACTGCAAATTGCCTTCTTGAAAAATTTGCCACGTTTGAATTCTTTTGGCCATTGCCTACCCCAGGACATTTTTTGAGGGCGTGAGTCATTTACACCCCTGCAGTCCTTCTGAATGTTAGTGACCATTAGCAGTGGATTTAAAGCTGCTGGTTGAGGAAACGGCCTTAGGGTGGCGGCATTTCTACGTTACCAACTCTGCTTGCTAGGGAAACAGAACCTTCCTGCAAGTTGTGCTTTTAGGTTGCACATTAGAGTGGAATGTGGCAGGACAAACCCCCATAACTTTTAGCCTCCTTAATTCTTGTTTGTGTCTTTAATTTATAGTGTTTATCAGAGTCAATTTGACTTAAAACTGTCGTTTGTTCTAAGGGTATAGAATCTTGTTCATTTGCACATATACATATATCTGTTGATCTTCGTGTCCTTTTCCATGTAGGTTATTACAGAGTGATGAGTAGACCACTCTTGGTATTCCATAGGTCTTTGGTGATTCTATATTTTACATGTATTAGTATATGTTTGTTAATCCCAATATCCTAATTTATCCATTCCTCACACCTTTTCATTGGCTTAACCATAAGTTTGTTTTCTCAAGCTGAGATTCTCTTTCTCTCTGGCATTATGTTTATTTATATGAATTTTCAGATAACATAAGTGATCTCATAGGACATTTTTCTTTTCATTCTGTCTTACTTCACGTTTTGTGATTATCTCTAGGCTCATCTGTGGTGCTGCAAATGGCATTGTTTTATTTTTTTCATGGCTAATATTCCATTCTGTCCATATACCACTTCTTCTTTGTCCATTCATCTGTTTTTGGACCTTTTTTTTGCTTCCATGTCTTGGCTGTTTAAATATTGCTGCAGTGCACATTTGCCTGCCTCTGTCTTTCCGATTCTGGTGGTCGTAGGTTATAGACCCAGAAGGTGCCCTGCCGGATCATATGGTAGCTCAATTTTTACCTTTTAAAGCACCTGCATTCTGTTTTCATTAGTGCTGTTACCGCTTTACATCCCACCAGCAGCTAGAAGGTATACAGTTCTCTAAAACCCCTTCAGCATTTATGGTTTGTAGACTTTTTGTGATTGTCACGTGACAGGTGTGAGGTGAAACCTTTTTGGAGGTTGGATTTTCATGCATCTAATAATTCCTTATACTGAGCTTTGGGTATGTCCTTTTTTTCTTTTTCCTTTTCTTAAAGAGTGAGTACAACTTCCCTCTTCATATTGACTCCTTGAAAATTTTGTCATGTGTTGAATTCTCTTGGCTATTCCCTACCCCAGGGCATTTTTTGTGGGCACGTGTCATGTACAGCCCTGCATTCCTGTGAATATTAAGTGACCATAAGCACTGTGTTTAAAGCTGCTGTTGTGGGAAAGAGCCACAAGGCGGCAGCATTATTATGTCCTCAACTCTTGTTAGTAGAGCAACAGAGTCTTCCTGGACGTCGTGTTCCTCGGTTGTAAATTAGAGTGGAATGTGCTCAGACAAACCCCCAGAAGTTTATATCTCCTTACTTATGTTTGTTTTTTAAATTTAATTTATATCTCTTATCGGAGTAAAATTTTTTTATTTTCTTAAATAATTAATTTATTTATTTTTGCCTGTGCTAGGTCTGCGTTTCTGTGCGAGGGCTTTCTATAGCTGTGGCAAGCGGGGCCCACTCTTCATCGTGGTGTGCGGGCCTCTCACTACCGCGGCCTCTCTTGTTGCAGAGCACAGGCTCCAGACGCGCAGGCTCAGTACTTTTGGCTCACGGGCCTAGTTGCTCTGTGGCATGTGGAATCTTCCCATACCAGGGCTCGAACCCGTGTCCCCTGCATTGGCAGGCAGATTCTCAACCACTGCCACACCAGGGAAGCCCCTATCAGAGCAAATTTGATTAGAGTGTTGTGATTGTCTGCCTGTACAGAATCGGGTCAATTATACATACATATATCTGTTCATCTTCGGATCCTGTTACCATGTATCTTATTACAGAGTGTTGAGTAGACCTCCCTTGATATTTGGTAGGTGTTTGGTCATTATATATTTTATATGTATTGGTGATTAGATAATTCATATAGTTTATATGTTATATGTTTATATACATTTAACATACCTTAGTATATGTATGTTACCCCCATAATCCCAATTTATCCGTCTTCCCACCTTTCATTTTGGTTTACCATTCGTTTGTTTTCTAAATCTGTGAGCGTCCTTTTCTGTGGAAATATGTTCATTGGTAGCAATCTTAGGATAACATCTATAAATGATGTCATAGGATATTTGTCATTCCCTTTTGACTTACTTAACGTAATATGATTATTTCTAGGCTCATCTGTAATCCTGAAAACGGCCTTGATCATATTTTTCTGAGGCTAACGTTCCATTCGGTACTTATACCACTTCTTCTTTGTCCATTTCTCTGTTGATGGACATTTTCTTTGCTTGCATGTCTTGGCTATTGTAAATATTGCTGCAGTGCATGTTTTCCTGTCTGTGTCTTTCCGATTCTGGTCTTCTTAGGTTATAGGCCCTTAAGCGGATCGGCCTCATCGTATGGTAGCTCAGTTTTTAGCTTTTAAACGCAGATCCATTCAGTTCTCATGATTAGCTCTTACCAGTTTACATCCAACCAACAGCATAGTGGGTATGGATTTCTCGACAAACCCGTCACCATTCATTGTTTGCATACTTTTTACCGATGTCATTTTGAATATTGGGTGGCGGACTCCTTTTGTAGTTTGGATTTGCATCCAACCGATAATTCCTGATGTTGAGGTTTTATCCATGTTCTTCTATTTTTGTAAACAAAAGAGTGAGTACAACTTACCTCTTCAAATTGTTTTCTTGAAAACTTTTCCGCGTTGTGAACTTTTTTGACCATTACCTACCCCAGGACATTTTTTGAGGACACGTGTCATTTACAGCCCTACAGTTACTGTGAATCCTAAGGGACCGTTAGCCCTGTGATTAAAGCTGCTGTTGTGGGAAACGGCCACATGGTGACAGCATTTCTCCATTCCAAATCTGGTTAGTAGGGCAGCAGAGCCTTCCTGAAAGTCGTGTTGCTAGGTTGTAAATTAGAATGGAATGTGCCAGGGAAAACCCCAATAAGTTTATGTCTCATTGATTGTGGTTCCTGGGTTTGATTTTTTAAATTGGGGTAATGATTAGAATAGTGTTTGTCCTAGGTGGGCACAATCAGGTTCAATTGAACATCATATATATCTATACATGTACAGATCCTCTTCCCATGTAAATTACTATTTATTTTAATAAATTTATTTTATTTATTTATTCATTTTTGGCTGAGTTGGATCTTCGTTGCTGCATGTGGGCTGTCTCTAGTTGCGGTGAGCGGGGGCTACTCTCCGTTGCGCTGCACGGGCTTCTCACTGCAGTGGCTTCTCTTGTTGTGGAGCACGTACTCTAGGCGTGTGGGCTTTAGTAGTTTTGGTGTGTGGGCTCAGTATTCGTGGCTCGTGGGCTCTAAAGCGCAGGCTCAGTAGTTGTGGTGCACGGGCTTAGTTGCTCTGCAGCATGTGGGATCTTCCCGGACCAGGGATCGACGCCGTGTCCCCTGCATTGCCAGGTGGATTCTTAACCACGGCACCACCCGGGAAGCCCCCGTGTAAACTATTACAGAGCGTTCAGTAGACCTCCCTTGGTATATGGTTGGTCTTTTTGATATATGTATTTAATATGTATTTGTACACGTATGGTAACCCTAATCTTAATGTATCCATTCCTCCCACCTTTCCTTGTAGATAACCATAGTTTGTTTTCTAAGTCTGTGAGTGTCTTTCTCTGTGGAAATATGTTCATTTGTGTCAGTTGTTAGGTAACACCTAGAAGTGATATCACAGGATATTTGTCGTCTGCTTTCCGACTTACCTCATGGTCTCTGATTATCTCTAGGCTCATCTATGTTGCTGCAAAGAGCAGTGTTTGATTCTTTTCTATGCCGAATATTCCATTGTGTACATGGACCACTTCTTCTTTGTGCATTCATCTGTTGATGGACGTTTTGGTTGCTTCCAACTCTTGGCTATGCTAAATATTGATGCAGTGCAGGATTGCCAGCCTGTGTCTTTTTGATTCTGGTCTTCTCAAGGGATAGGCCCAGCAGTGGGCCTACTAGATCATATGGTAGCTCAATTTTTACCTTTCAACGCACCTCCATTCTGTTCTCACTACTGGCTGTTACCAGTTGACATCCCACCAGCAACTAGAGGGTACACAGTTCTCTAAAACCCCTTCAGCATTTATTGTTTGTAGATATTTTACCGATGGCATTTTGAGTGTTGGGTGGTGATACCTTTTGTAGTTTGGATTTGCATGCATCTAATAGTTCCCTATATTGAGCTTTCATCCACGTCCATTTTCTTTTTTTTTTTAAGTAAAACAGAAAAACTTACCTCTTCAAACTGTTTCCTTGAAAAATTTGCCGTCTTCTGAATTCCTGTGGCCATTACCTACACCAGGACATTTTTTGAGGGCAGGTGTCATTTACAGCCCTGTAGTAATTGTGAATATTAAGTGACCATTAGCGCTGGGTTTAAAGCTGCCTTTGCAGGAAACGACCACAAGGCGGCAGCATTTCTATATTCCCAACTCTGGTTACTAGGGCAACAGGGCCTTCCTGGACGTCCTGGTTGTAGGTTGTAAATTAGAGTGCAATGTGCCAGGACAAACCCCCCAGAAGTTATGTCTACTAACTTGTTGTTGGTATTCGTAGCTTAATTTTCATTTTTATCAGAGCAAATTTGATTGCAATGTTTTGCTTGTTCCAGGTGTACAGAATCTGTTTCATTGATACATTTATCTTTTCATTTTTGGATCCTGTTCCATATAGGTTATTACAGAATGTTGTGTAGACCTCTCTTGATGTTCGGTATGTGTTTGGAGATTCTCTCTTTTAAAAGTATTAGCATATGTCTGTTAAACACAATATCCTCCGTTATACATTCCTCACACCTTTCCATCTGGTTAATCACAAGTTTGTTTCCTGAATACGTGAGTGTCCTTCTCTGTGGACATAAGTTGATTAATATCAATTTTTAGATAACACCTATACGTGATATCATAGGATATGTGTCTCTCGCTTTCTGACTTACTTCAAGTTGTGTGATTATCTCTAGCCTCATCTATGGTGCGGCAAGTGGCGTTGTTTCTTTCTTTTCTGTGTCTAATATTCCATTGTGTACATGGACCTCTTTTCCGTCCATTCATCTGATGATGGACATTTTTGTTGCTTCCATGTCTTGGCTATTGTAACTACTGCTGCAATACACGATTTTCCATCCCGTGTCTTTTTGATTCTGGCCTTCACAGGTGACAGGCCCAATAGTGGGCCTTCCGGATCATATGGTAACTCCATGCTTACCTTGAAACGCACTGCCGTTCTATTCCGATTATTGGCTGTTACCAGTTTACATCGCACTTAGACCTAGAGGTTACGCTATCCTCCACAACTTCTTCAACATCTGTTGTTTGTAGACTTTTTGCTGATGGTCATTCTCACTGGTGTGAGGTGATACCTTTGGGTAGATTGGATTTGCATGCGTCTAGTAATTCCTGATGTTCAGCTTTTATCAATATCCTTTTTATTTTTTTTTAAGATTGAGTTAAACTTACAACTGCAAATTGCCTTCTTGAAAAATTTGCCACGTTTGAATTCTTTTGGCCATTGCCTACCCCAGGACATTTTTTGAGGGCGTGAGTCATTTACACCCCTGCAGTCCTTCTGAATGTTAGTGACCATTAGCAGTGGATTTAAAGCTGCTGGTTGAGGAAACGGCCTTAGGGTGGCGGCATTTCTACGTTACCAACTCTGCTTGCTAGGGAAACAGAACCTTCCTGCAAGTTGTGCTTTTAGGTTGCACATTAGAGTGGAATGTGGCAGGACAAACCCCCATAACTTTTAGCCTCCTTAATTCTTGTTTGTGTCTTTAATTTATAGTGTTTATCAGAGTCAATTTGACTTAAAACTGTCGTTTGTTCTAAGGGTATAGAATCTTGTTCATTTGCACATATACATATATCTGTTGATCTTCGTGTCCTTTTCCATGTAGGTTATTACAGAGTGATGAGTAGACCACTCTTGGTATTCCATAGGTCTTTGGTGATTCTATATTTTACATGTATTAGTATATGTTTGTTAATCCCAATATCCTAATTTATCCATTCCTCACACCTTTTCATTGGCTTAACCATAAGTTTGTTTTCTCAAGCTGAGATTCTCTTTCTCTCTGGCATTATGTTTATTTATATGAATTTTCAGATAACATAAGTGATCTCATAGGACATTTTTCTTTTCATTCTGTCTTACTTCACGTTTTGTGATTATCTCTAGGCTCATCTGTGGTGCTGCAAATGGCATTGTTTTATTTTTTTCATGGCTAATATTCCATTCTGTCCATATACCACTTCTTCTTTGTCCATTCATCTGTTTTTGGACCTTTTTTTTGCTTCCATGTCTTGGCTGTTTAAATATTGCTGCAGTGCACATTTGCCTGCCTCTGTCTTTCTGATTCTGGTGGTCGTAGGTTATAGACCCAGAAGGTGCCCTGCCGGATCATATGGTAGCTCAATTTTTACCTTTTAAAGCACCTGCGTTCTGTTTTCATTAGCGCTGTTACCGCTTTACATCCCACCAGCAGCTAGAAGGTATACAGTTCTCTAAAACCCCTTCAGCACTTATGGTTTGTAGACTTTTTGTGATTGTCACGTGACAGGTGTGAGGTGAAACCTTTTTGGAGGTTGGATTTTCATGCATCTAATAATTCCTTATACTGAGCTTTGGGTATGTCCTTTTTTTCTTTTTCCTTTTCTTAAAGAGTGAGTACAACTTCCCTCTTCATATTGACTCCTTGAAAATTTTGTCATGTGTTGAATTCTCTTGGCTATTCCCTACCCCAGGGCATTTTTTGTGGGCACGTGTCATGTACAGCCCTGCATTCCTGTGAATATTAAGTGACCATAAGCACTGTGTTTAAAGCTGCTGTTGTGGGAAAGAGCCACAAGGCGGCAGCATTATTATGTCCTCAACTCTTGTTAGTAGAGCAACAGAGTCTTCCTGGACGTCGTGTTCCTCGGTTGTAAATTAGAGTGGAATGTGCTCAGACAAACCCCCAGAAGTTTATATCTCCTTACTTATGTTTGTTTTTTAAATTTAATTTATATCTCTTATCGGAGTAAAATTTTTTTATTTTCTTAAATAATTAATTTATTTATTTTTGCCTGTGCTAGGTCTGCGTTTCTGTGCGAGGGCTTTCTATAGCTGTGGCAAGCGGGGCCCACTCTTCATCGTGGTGTGCGGGCCTCTCACTACCGCGGCCTCTCTTGTTGCAGAGCACAGGCTCCAGACGCGCAGGCTCAGTACTTTTGGCTCACGGGCCTAGTTGCTCTGTGGCATGTGGAATCTTCCCATACCAGGGCTCGAACCCGTGTCCCCTGCATTGGCAGGCAGATTCTCAACCACTGCCACACCAGGGAAGCCCCTATCGGAGCAAATTTGATTAGAGTGTTGTGATTGTCTGCCTGTACAGAATCGGGTCAATTATACATACATATATCTGTTCATCTTCGGATCCTGTTACCATGTATCTTATTACAGAGTGTTGAGTAGACCTCCCTTGATATTTGGTAGGTGTTTGGTCATTATATATTTTATATGTATTGGTGATTAGATAATTCATATAGTTTATATGTTATATGTTTATATACATTTAACATACCTTAGTATATGTATGTTACCCCCATAATCCCAATTTATCCGTCTTCCCACCTTTCATTTTGGTTTACCATTCGTTTGTTTTCTAAATCTGTGAGCGTCCTTTTCTGTGGAAATATGTTCATTGGTAGCAATCTTAGGATAACATCTATAAATGATGTCATAGGATATTTGTCATTCCCTTTTGACTTACTTAACGTAATATGATTATTTCTAGGCTCATCTGTAATCCTGAAAACGGCCTTGATCATATTTTTCTGAGGCTAACGTTCCATTCGGTACTTATACCACTTCTTCTTTGTCCATTTCTCTGTTGATGGACATTTTCTTTGCTTGCATGTCTTGGCTATTGTAAATATTGCTGCAGTGCATGTTTTCCTGTCTGTGTCTTTCCGATTCTGGTCTTCTTAGGTTATAGGCCCTTAAGCGGATCGGCCTCATCGTATGGTAGCTCAGTTTTTAGCTTTTAAACGCAGATCCATTCAGTTCTCATGATTAGCTCTTACCAGTTTACATCCAACCAACAGCATAGTGGGTATGGATTTCTCGACAAACCCGTCACCATTCATTGTTTGCATACTTTTTACCGATGTCATTTTGAATATTGGGTGGCGGACTCCTTTTGTAGTTTGGATTTGCATCCAACCGATAATTCCTGATGTTGAGGTTTTATCCATGTTCTTCTATTTTTGTAAACAAAAGAGTGAGTACAACTTACCTCTTCAAATTGTTTTCTTGAAAACTTTTCCGCGTTGTGAACTTTTTTGACCATTACCTACCCCAGGACATTTTTTGAGGACACGTGTCATTTACAGCCCTACAGTTACTGTGAATCTTAAGGGACCGTTAGCCCTGTGATTAAAGCTGCTGTTGTGGGAAACGGCCACATGGTGACAGCATTTCTCCATTCCAAATCTGGTTAGTAGGGCAGCAGAGCCTTCCTGAAAGTCGTGTTGCTAGGTTGTAAATTAGAATGGAATGTGCCAGGGAAAACCCCAATAAGTTTATGTCTCATTGATTGTGGTTCCTGGGTTTGATTTTTTAAATTGGGGTAATGATTAGAATAGTGTTTGTCCTAGGTGGGCACAATCAGGTTCAATTGAACATCATATATATCTATACATGTACAGATCCTCTTCCCATGTAAATTACTATTTATTTTAATAAATTTATTTTATTTATTTATTCATTTTTGGCTGAGTTGGATCTTCGTTGCTGCATGTGGGCTGTCTCTAGTTGCGGTGAGCGGGGGCTACTCTCCGTTGCGCTGCACGGGCTTCTCACTGCAGTGGCTTCTCTTGTTGTGGAGCACGTACTCTAGGCGTGTGGGCTTTAGTAGTTTTGGTGTGTGGGCTCAGTATTCGTGGCTCGTGGGCTCTAAAGCGCAGGCTCAGTAGTTGTGGTGCACGGGCTTAGTTGCTCTGCAGCATGTGGGATCTTCCCGGACCAGGGATCGACGCCGTGTCCCCTGCATTGCCAGGTGGATTCTTAACCACGGCGCCACCCGGGAAGCCCCCGTGTAAACTATTACAGAGCGTTCAGTAGACCTCCCTTGGTATATGGTTGGTCTTTTTGATATATGTATTTAATATGTATTTGTACACGTATGGTAACCCTAATCTTAATGTATCCATTCCTCCCACCTTTCCTTGTAGATAACCATAGTTTGTTTTCTAAGTCTGTGAGTGTCTTTCTCTGTGGAAATATGTTCATTTGTGTCAGTTGTTAGGTAACACCTAGTAGTGATATCACAGGATATTTGTCGTCTGCTTTCCGACTTACCTCATGGTCTCTGATTATCTCTAGGCTCATCTATGTTGCTGCAAAGAGCAGTGTTTGATTCTTTTCTATGCCGAATATTCCATTGTGTACATGGACCACTTCTTCTTTGTGCATTCATCTGTTGATGGACGTTTTGGTTGCTTCCAACTCTTGGCTATGCTAAATATTGATGCAGTGCAGGATTGCCAGCCTGTGTCTTTTTGATTCTGGTCTTCTCAAGGGATAGGCCCAGCAGTGGGCCTACTAGATCATATGGTAGCTCAATTTTTACCTTTCAACGCACCTCCATTCTGTTCTCACTACTGGCTGTTACCAGTTGACATCCCACCAGCAACTAGAGGGTACACAGTTCTCTAAAACCCCTTCAGCATTTATTGTTTGTAGATATTTTACCGATGGCATTTTGAGTGTTGGGTGGTGATACCTTTTGTAGTTTGGATTTGCATGCATCTAATAGTTCCCTATATTGAGCTTTCATCCACGTCCATTTTCTTTTTTTTTTTAAGTAAAACAGAAAAACTTACCTCTTCAAACTGTTTCCTTGAAAAATTTGCCGTCTTCTGAATTCCTGTGGCCATTACCTACACCAGGACATTTTTTGAGGGCAGGTGTCATTTACAGCCCTGTAGTAATTGTGAATATTAAGTGACCATTAGCGCTGGGTTTAAAGCTGCCTTTGCAGGAAACGACCACAAGGCGGCAGCATTTCTATATTCCCAACTCTGGTTACTAGGGCAACAGGGTCTTCCTGGACGTCCTGGTTGTAGGTTGTAAATTAGAGTGCAATGTGCCAGGACAAACCCCCCAGAAGTTATGTCTACTAACTTGTTGTTGGTATTCGTAGCTTAATTTTCATTTTTATCAGAGCAAATTTGATTGCAATGTTTTGCTTGTTCCAGGTGTACAGAATCTGTTTCATTGATACATTTATCTTTTCATTTTTGGATCCTGTTCCATATAGGTTATTACAGAATGTTGTGTAGACCTCTCTTGATGTTCGGTATGTGTTTGGAGATTCTCTCTTTTAAAAGTATTAGCATATGTCTGTTAAACACAATATCCTCCGTTATACATTCCTCACACCTTTCCATCTGGTTAATCACAAGTTTGTTTCCTGAATACGTGAGTGTCCTTCTCTGTGGACATAAGTTGATTAATATCAATTTTTAGATAACACCTATACGTGATATCATAGGATATGTGTCTCTCGCTTTCTGACTTACTTCAAGTTGTGTGATTATCTCTAGCCTCATCTATGGTGCGGCAAGTGGCGTTGTTTCTTTCTTTTCTGTGTCTAATATTCCATTGTGTACATGGACCTCTTTTCCGTCCATTCATCTGATGATGGACATTTTTGTTGCTTCCATGTCTTGGCTATTGTAACTACTGCTGCAATACACGATTTTCCATCCCCTGTCTTTTTGATTCTGGCCTTCACAGGTGACAGGCCCAATAGTGGGCCTTCCGGATCATATGGTAACTCCATGCTTACCTTGAAACGCACTGCCGTTCTATTCCGATTATTGGCTGTTACCAGTTTACATCCCACTTAGACCTAGAGGTTACGCTATCCTCCACAACTTCTTCAACATCTGTTGTTTGTAGACTTTTTGCTGATGGTCATTCTCACTGGTGTGAGGTGATACCTTTGGGTAGATTGGATTTGCATGCGTCTAGTAATTCCTGATGTTCAGCTTTTATCAATATCCTTTTTATTTTTTTTTAAGATTGAGTTAAATTTACAACTACAAATTGCCTTCTTGAAAAATTTGCCACGTTTGAATTCTTTTGGCCATTGCCTACCCCAGGACATTTTTTGAGGGCGTGAGTCATTTACACCCCTGCAGTCCTTCTGAATGTTAGTGACCATTAGCAGTGGATTTAAAGCTGCTGGTTGAGGAAACGGCCTTAGGGTGGCGGCATTTCTACGTTACCAACTCTGCTTGCTAGGGAAACAGAACCTTCCTGCAAGTTGTGCTTTTAGGTTGCACATTAGAGTGGAATGTGGCAGGACAAACCCCCATAACTTTTAGCCTCCTTAATTCTTGTTTGTGTCTTTAATTTATAGTGTTTATCAGAGTCAATTTGACTTAAAACTGTCGTTTGTTCTAAGGGTATAGAATCTTGTTCATTTGCACATATACATATATCTGTTGATCTTCGTGTCCTTTTCCATGTAGGTTATTACAGAGTGATGAGTAGACCACTCTTGGTATTCCATAGGTCTTTGGTGATTCTATATTTTACATGTATTAGTATATGTTTGTTAATCCCAATATCCTAATTTATCCATTCCTCACACCTTTTCATTGGCTTAACCATAAGTTTGTTTTCTCAAGCTGAGATTCTCTTTCTCTCTGGCATTATGTTTATTTATATGAATTTTCAGATAACATAAGTGATCTCATAGGACATTTTTCTTTTCATTCTGTCTTACTTCACGTTTTGTGATTATCTCTAGGCTCATCTGTGGTGCTGCAAATGGCATTGTTTTATTTTTTTCATGGCTAATATTCCATTCTGTCCATATACCACTTCTTCTTTGTCCATTCATCTGTTTTTGGACCTTTTTTTTGCTTCCATGTCTTGGCTGTTTAAATATTGCTGCAGTGCACATTTGCCTGCCTCTGTCTTTCTGATTCTGGTGGTCGTAGGTTATAGACCCAGAAGGTGCCCTGCCGGATCATATGGTAGCTCAATTTTTACCTTTTAAAGCACCTGCGTTCTGTTTTCATTAGCGCTGTTACCGCTTTACATCCCACCAGCAGCTAGAAGGTATACAGTTCTCTAAAACCCCTTCAGCACTTATGGTTTGTAGACTTTTTGTGATTGTCACGTGACAGGTGTGAGGTGAAACCTTTTTGGAGGTTGGATTTTCATGCATCTAATAATTCCTTATACTGAGCTTTGGGTATGTCCTTTTTTTCTTTTTCCTTTTCTTAAAGAGTGAGTACAACTTCCCTCTTCATATTGACTCCTTGAAAATTTTGTCATGTGTTGAATTCTCTTGGCTATTCCCTACCCCAGGGCATTTTTTGTGGGCACGTGTCATGTACAGCCCTGCATTCCTGTGAATATTAAGTGACCATAAGCACTGTGTTTAAAGCTGCTGTTGTGGGAAAGAGCCACAAGGCGGCAGCATTATTATGTCCTCAACTCTTGTTAGTAGAGCAACAGAGTCTTCCTGGACGTCGTGTTCCTCGGTTGTAAATTAGAGTGGAATGTGCTCAGACAAACCCCCAGAAGTTTATATCTCCTTACTTATGTTTGTTTTTTAAATTTAATTTATATCTCTTATCGGAGTAAAATTTTTTTATTTTCTTAAATAATTAATTTATTTATTTTTGCCTGTGCTAGGTCTGCGTTTCTGTGCGAGGGCTTTCTATAGCTGTGGCAAGCGGGGCCCACTCTTCATCGTGGTGTGCGGGCCTCTCACTACCGCGGCCTCTCTTGTTGCAGAGCACAGGCTCCAGACGCGCAGGCTCAGTACTTTTGGCTCACGGGCCTAGTTGCTCTGTGGCATGTGGAATCTTCCCATACCAGGGCTCGAACCCGTGTCCCCTGCATTGGCAGGCAGATTCTCAACCACTGCCACACCAGGGAAGCCCCTATCGGAGCAAATTTGATTAGAGTGTTGTGATTGTCTGCCTGTACAGAATCGGGTCAATTATACATACATATATCTGTTCATCTTCGGATCCTGTTACCATGTATCTTATTACAGAGTGTTGAGTAGACCTCCCTTGATATTTGGTAGGTGTTTGGTCATTATATATTTTATATGTATTGGTGATTAGATAATTCATATAGTTTATATGTTATATGTTTATATACATTTAACATACCTTAGTATATGTATGTTACCCCCATAATCCCAATTTATCCGTCTTCCCACCTTTCATTTTGGTTTACCATTCGTTTGTTTTCTAAATCTGTGAGCGTCCTTTTCTGTGGAAATATGTTCATTGGTAGCAATCTTAGGATAACATCTATAAATGATGTCATAGGATATTTGTCATTCCCTTTTGACTTACTTAACGTAATATGATTATTTCTAGGCTCATCTGTAATCCTGAAAACGGCCTTGATCATATTTTTCTGAGGCTAACGTTCCATTCGGTACTTATACCACTTCTTCTTTGTCCATTTCTCTGTTGATGGACATTTTCTTTGCTTGCATGTCTTGGCTATTGTAAATATTGCTGCAGTGCATGTTTTCCTGTCTGTGTCTTTCCGATTCTGGTCTTCTTAGGTTATAGGCCCTTAAGCGGATCGGCCTCATCGTATGGTAGCTCAGTTTTTAGCTTTTAAACGCAGATCCATTCAGTTCTCATGATTAGCTCTTACCAGTTTACATCCAACCAACAGCATAGTGGGTATGGATTTCTCGACAAACCCGTCACCATTCATTGTTTGCATACTTTTTACCGATGTCATTTTGAATATTGGGTGGCGGACTCCTTTTGTAGTTTGGATTTGCATCCAACCGATAATTCCTGATGTTGAGGTTTTATCCATGTTCTTCTATTTTTGTAAACAAAAGAGTGAGTACAACTTACCTCTTCAAATTGTTTTCTTGAAAACTTTTCCGCGTTGTGAACTTTTTTGACCATTACCTACCCCAGGACATTTTTTGAGGACACGTGTCATTTACAGCCCTACAGTTACTGTGAATCTTAAGGGACCGTTAGCCCTGTGATTAAAGCTGCTGTTGTGGGAAACGGCCACATGGTGACAGCATTTCTCCATTCCAAATCTGGTTAGTAGGGCAGCAGAGCCTTCCTGAAAGTCGTGTTGCTAGGTTGTAAATTAGAATGGAATGTGCCAGGGAAAACCCCAATAAGTTTATGTCTCATTGATTGTGGTTCCTGGGTTTGATTTTTTAAATTGGGGTAATGATTAGAATAGTGTTTGTCCTAGGTGGGCACAATCAGGTTCAATTGAACATCATATATATCTATACATGTACAGATCCTCTTCCCATGTAAATTACTATTTATTTTAATAAATTTATTTTATTTATTTATTCATTTTTGGCTGAGTTGGATCTTCGTTGCTGCATGTGGGCTGTCTCTAGTTGCGGTGAGCGGGGGCTACTCTCCGTTGCGCTGCACGGGCTTCTCACTGCAGTGGCTTCTCTTGTTGTGGAGCACGTACTCTAGGCGTGTGGGCTTTAGTAGTTTTGGTGTGTGGGCTCAGTATTCGTGGCTCGTGGGCTCTAAAGCGCAGGCTCAGTAGTTGTGGTGCACGGGCTTAGTTGCTCTGCAGCATGTGGGATCTTCCCGGACCAGGGATCGACGCCGTGTCCCCTGCATTGCCAGGCGGATTCTTAACCACGGCGCCACCCGGGAAGCCCCCGTGTAAATTATTACAGAGCGTTCAGTAGACCTCCCTTGGTATATGGTTGGTCTTTTTGATATATGTATTTAATATGTATTTGTACACGGATGGTAACCCTAATCTTAATGTATCCATTCCTCCCACCTTTCCTTGTAGATAACCATAGTTTGTTTTCTAAGTCTGTGAGTGTCTTTCTCTGTGGAAATATGTTCATTTGTGTCAGTTTTTAGGTAACACCTAGAAGTGATATCACAGGATATTTGTCGTCTGCTTTCCGACTTACCTCATGGTCTCTGATTATCTCTAGGCTCATCTATGTTGCTGCAAAGAGCAGTGTTTGATTCTTTTCTATGCCGAATATTCCATTGTGTACATGGACCACTGCTTCTTTGTGCATTCATCTGTTGATGGACGTTTTGGTTGCTTCCAACTCTTGGCTATGCTAAATATTGATGCAGTGCAGGATTGCCAGCCTGTGTCTTTTTGATTCTGGTCTTCTCAAGGGATAGGCCCAGCAGTGGGCCTACTAGATCATATGGTAGCTCAATTTTTACCTTTCAACGCACCTCCATTCTGTTCTCACTACTGGCTGTTACCAGTTGACATCCCACCAGCAACTAGAGGGTACAGAGTTCTCTAAAACCCCTTCAGCATTTATTGTTTGTAGATATTTTACCGATGGCATTTTGAGTGTTGGGTGGTGATACCTTTTGTAGTTTGGATTTGCATGCATCAAATAGTTCCCTATATTGAGCTTTCATCCACGTCCATTTTCTTTTTTTTTTTAAGTAAAACAGAAAAACTTACCTCTTCAAACTGTTTCCTTGAAAAATTTGCCGTCTTCTGAATTCCTGTGGCCATTACCTACACCAGGACATTTTTTGAGGGCAGGTGTCATTTACAGCCCTGTAGTAATTGTGAATATTAAGTGACCATTAGCGCTGGGTTTAAAGCTGCCTTTGCAGGAAACGACCACAAGGCGGCAGCATTTCTATATTCCCAACTCTGGTTACTAGGGCAACAGGGCCTTCCTGGACGTCCTGGTTGTAGGTTGTAAATTAGAGTGCAATGTGCCAGGACAAACCCCCCAGAAGTTATGTCTACTAACTTGTTGTTGGTATTCGTAGCTTAATTTTCATTTTTATCAGAGCAAATTTGATTGCAATGTTTTGCTTGTTCCAGGTGTACAGAATCTGTTTCATTGATACATTTATCTTTTCATTTTTGGATCCTGTTCCATATAGGTTATTACAGAATGTTGTGTAGACCTCTCTTGATGTTCGGTATGTGTTTGGAGATTCTCTCTTTTAAAAGTATTAGCATATGTCTGTTAAACACAATATCCTCCGTTATACATTCCTCACACCTTTCCATCTGGTTAATCACAAGTTTGTTTCCTGAATACGTGAGTGTCCTTCTCTGTGGACATAAGTTGATTAATATCAATTTTTAGATAACACCTATACGTGATATCATAGGATATGTGTCTCTCGCTTTCTGACTTACTTCAAGTTGTGTGATTATCTCTAGCCTCATCTATGGTGCGGCAAATGGCGTTGTTTCTTTCTTTTCTGTGTCTAATATTCCATTGTGTACATGGACCTCTTTTCCGTCCATTCATCTGATGATGGACATTTTTGTTGCTTCCATGTCTTGGCTATTGTAACTACTGCTGCAATACACGATTTTCCATCCCCTGTCTTTTTGATTCTGGCCTTCACAGGTGACAGGCCCAATAGTGGGCCTTCCGGATCATATGGTAACTCCATGCTTACCTTGAAACGCACTGCCGTTCTATTCCGATTATTGGCTGTTACCAGTTTACATCCCACTTAGACCTAGAGGTTACGCTATCCTCCACAACTTCTTCAACATCTGTTGTTTGTAGACTTTTTGCTGATGGTCATTCTCACTGGTGTGAGGTGATACCTTTGGGTAGATTGGATTTGCATGCGTCTAGTAATTCCTGATGTTCAGCTTTTATCAATATCCTTTTTATTTTTTTTTAAGATTGAGTTAAACTTACAACTGCAAATTGCCTTCTTGAAAAATTTGCCACGTTTGAATTCTTTTGGCCATTGCCTACCCCAGGACATTTTTTGAGGGCGTGAGTCATTTACACCCCTGCAGTCCTTCTGAATGTTAGTGACCATTAGCAGTGGATTTAAAGCTGCTGGTTGAGGAAACGGCCTTAGGGTGGCGGCATTTCTACGTTACCAACTCTGCTTGCTAGGGAAACAGAACCTTCCTGCAAGTTGTGCTTTTAGGTTGCACATTAGAGTGGAATGTGGCAGGACAAACCCCCATAACTTTTAGCCTCCTTAATTCTTGTTTGTGTCTTTAATTTATAGTGTTTATCAGAGTCAATTTGACTTAAAACTGTCGTTTGTTCTAAGGGTATAGAATCTTGTTCATTTACACATATACATATATCTGTTGATCTTCGTGTCCTTTTCCATGTAGGTTATTACAGAGTGATGAGTAGACCACTCTTGGTATTCCATAGGTCTTTGGTGATTCTATATTTTACATGTATTAGTATATGTTTGTTAATCCCAATATCCTAATTTATCCATTCCTCACACCTTTTCATTGGCTTAACCATAAGTTTGTTTTCTCAAGCTGAGATTCTCTTTCTCTCTGGCATTATGTTTATTTATATGAATTTTCAGATAACATAAGTGATCTCATAGGACATTTTTCTTTTCATTCTGTCTTACTTCACGTTTTGTGATTATCTCTAGGCTCATCTGTGGTGCTGCAAATGGCATTGTTTTATTTTTTTCATGGCTAATATTCCATTCTGTCCATATACCACTTCTTCTTTGTCCATTCATCTGTTTTTGGACCTTTTTTTTGCTTCCATGTCTTGGCTGTTTAAATATTGCTGCAGTGCACATTTGCCTGCCTCTGTCTTTCCGATTCTGGTGGTCATAGGTTATAGACCCAGAAGGTGCCCTGCCGGATCATATGGTAGCTCAATTTTTACCTTTTAAAGCACCTGCATTCTGTTTTCATTAGTGCTGTTACCGCTTTACATCCCACCAGCAGCTAGAAGGTATACAGTTCTCTAAAACCCCTTCAGGATTTATGGTTTGTAGACTTTTTGTGATTGTCACGTGACAGGCGTGAGGTGAAACCTTTTTGGAGGTTGGATTTTCATGCATCTAATAATTCCTTATACTGAGCTTTGGGTATGTCCTTTTTTTCTTTTTCCTTTTCTTAAAGAGTGAGTACAACTTCCCTCTTCATATTGACTCCTTGAAAATTTTGTCATGTGTTGAATTCTCTTGGCTATTCCCTACCCCAGGGCATTTTTTGTAGGCACGTGTCATGTACAGCCCTGCATTCCTGTGAATATTAAGTGACCATAAGCACTGTGTTTAAAGCTGCTGTTGTGGGAAAGAGCCACAAGGCGGCAGCATTATTATGTCCTCAACTCTTGTTAGTAGAGCAACAGAGTCTTCCTGGACGGCGTGTTCCTCGGTTGTAAATTAGAGTGGAATGTGCTCAGACAAACCCCCAGAAGTTTATATCTCCTTACTTATGTTTGTTTTTTAAATATAATTTGTATCTCTTATCAGAGTAAAATTTTTTTATTTTCTTAAATAATTAATTTATTTATTTTTGCCTGTGTTAGGTCTGCGTTTCTGTGCAAGGGCTTTCTATAGCTGTGGCAAGCGGGGCCCACTCTTCATCGTGGTGTGCGGGCCTCTCACTACCGCGGCCTCTCTTGTTGCAGAGCACAGGCTCCAGACGCGCAGGCTCAGTAATTTTGGCTCACGGGCCTAGTTGCTCTGCAACTGCAGTGAGCAGCCCCTGCACCACAACGAAGACTAGCCCCCGCTCACTGCAACTAGAGAAAGCCCACATGCAGCAATGAAGACCCAATTCGGCCAATAAATAAATAAATAAATAAATAAATAAATAAATAATATTTATTGCAAAAAATAATAATAATTTACATGGGAAGAGGATCTGTACATGAATAGATACATACAATGTTCAAGTGAACCTGATTGTGTGCACCTAGAACGCACAATATTCTAATCATTACCCCAATTAAAAAAATTAAAACCACTAACAACAATTAATGAGACATCAACTTATTGGGGTTTTTCCTGGCACATTCCATTCTAGTTTACAACCTAGGAACTTAAAGGACGGCTCGGCTGCCCTAGTAACCAGATTTGGGAATGGAGAAATGCTGCCGCCCTGTGGCCTTTTGCCACAGCAGCAGCTTTAAACACAGGACTGACGGTCACTTAATATTCACAGGAATTGTAGGGCTGTAAATGACACATGTCCTAAAAAAATGTCCTGGGGTAGGTAATGGCCAAAAAAGTTCAAAACACGGAAAATAAATTCAAGAAAACAATTTAAAGAGGTAAGTTTTACTCACTCTTCCATTTAAAAACAAAAGAAGAACATGGATCAAAGCTCAATATCGCGAATTATTGCTTGGATGTAAACCCAAACTACAAAAAGATTTCGCCACCCAATATTCAAAATGCCATCAGTAAAAATGTTGACAAACAGTGAATGCTGACGGGTTTGTGGACAAATGCATACCCACTATGCTGTTGGTTGGAGGTAAACCGGTAACAGCTAATCATGAGAACAGAATGGAGCTGCATTTAAAAGGTAAAAGTTGAGCTACCATATGATGCGGCCGATCCCCTAATGGGCCTATAACCTACAAAGACCAGAATCAGAAACACACAGATAGGCAAACATGCACTGCGGCAATATTTACAATAGCCAAGACATGCAAGCAAACAAAATGTCCATCAACAGATAAATGGACAGAGAAGAAGTGGTATATGTACCGACTGGCATACTAGCCTCGGAAAAAAGTGAACAATCCCGTTTTCATGACTACAGATGAGCCTAGAAATAATCATATTATCTTAAGTAAGTCAAAAGGGAATGACAAATATCTTATGATATCCTTTATAGAGGTTAGCCTAAGATTGCTACCAATGAACATATTTCCACAGAAAAAAGACACTCACAGACTTATAAAACAAACCAACGGTTAACCAAAATGAAAGGTGGGAGGATGGATAAATTAGGATTATGGGGGTAACATACATATACTAATGTATGTTAAATGTATATGAACATATGACATATAAACTATATGAATTATATAATCACCAATACATATAAAATACATAATGACCAAACACCTGCCAAATACCAAGGGAGGTCAACTCAACACTCTGTAATAACATACATGGTAAGAGGATCCGAAGATGGACAGATATATGTATGAATAATTGACCAGATTCTGTACAGCCAGACAACCACAACACTCTATTCAAATTTACTTCGATAAGAAATAGAAATTAAATTTAAAAAACAAACATAAGTAAGGAGACATAAACTTCTGGGGGTTTGTCCGAGCACATTCCAGTCTAATTTACAACCGAGGAACACGACGTCCAGGAAGACTCTGTTGCCCTAGTAACAAGAGTTGAGAACGTAGAAATGCTGCCGCCTTGTGGCTGTTTCCCACAACAGCAACTGTAAACAGAGTGCTAATGG